>NC_056741.1:349958458-350145958 GCF_019279795.1 Protopterus annectens | reverse complement strand
AGCACTTTGACCCCTGCATATTGGGGTAATGGTACATGTCACCAGGTTGATTGGGACAGCCCAGTGATTGTGTGGTCTGCTGCTATTACCTTGCAAACATACTGTGACTACAGTTGTATGGAGACACGGGTGTGTTGAGGGTAGGGGACTATAGCACTGCCAGTCAAGCATCTGTCCTGTGACCCTGCTGTATGTCATTCCCTCACATAGTGCATTGGGTTTTGCTGGCTTGGGGCCTACAGCATATTAAGGGTTGGACAGTATTGGACAGAGAGCTCCTGTTGTCCCACACAGCTGTTAATTGTCTGCAGCTATCCTGGTAGCCCACTCTATTCCCTGGCATACATGTGGCAGGTCCACACATATGCTACCACAGTCTAATACCCCATTCATATCTTGTAAAGAAAAGTGACTTACCTTGTGCCATCAGTGGTTGAGATAACTGTGATTCAGGGCTCTCTCTGTCTGATGCTTGCCATACACAGCCAATACATGGTAAGGTACAAGTTGTGTGGTGTGGCTGCCATCCTTTTACTATGTATGTGAGTTGGAGTGAGATGGCAGTCCCTAGGTCCCTAGGTTGTCAGTGGATGTGCTATGCATTGCCACTTTGCCAAGGCCAGGGCATACTGAGCATGCCTATGTCTGCCTACAGGAATAGACTCAGGGGTTCCTCCTCTGAGTCCCTCTATGGCTGCAGGGACCTTGACACAGGTGGGGGGGCTATGTCTCCCTTCCCTGTGATGTTCCTGCCACAGCTGTTTTCACAGGAACATATTGTGTAGCATGGCACATACTGTGAACATGTGTGCACTTGTGGCTGGGTAGTACTTCAGAGCTCCTTCAGATATACTGAGGCAGCAGAACCATGACTTGAGCATCTCAAACACATGCTGTGTGATGTTCCTAGTTTGTGCGTGTGCCTCATTATGATGTTCTTCTGTAGGTCTGTGTGCATTTCTGAAGGGTGTCATTATCTATGACTCTAGTCCATAGCCAGCATCCCCCAATAGATGGCCATATGGGATGTCTCCCCTGGCAAACATCTGGTACAGCTGTGAGACATGCAAGATGTGGAATCATGACAGCTGCCAGGGCTGCCAGCACACACATTCATGATAATGCCCTGGGCATTGCACATGACCTGGCAGTTGGAGTGATACCCCTTGTGCTGTTGTAGACCCTACCCTCTTCACTGGGTGGTACTTTGATGTGCACATAAGTACAGTCTATGGCACCCAGTACCTCAGGGTAGTGTGCTACATGGTGGAAGAGATGCATACTTCTGACCCTGTCCTCAGGGGTGCGGGGTAAATAAATGTGCTCATTGGCATGTGCTTGCATGGCATCCAGGAACTGTTGGAGTACCCTTGATGCAGATGCCTGTGAGATCCCTATTATATCCCCAATCCCCAGCTGGTCTTTGAAAAGTACCTGTAGCTAATATTCTAAGGGCTACACATACCTTTGTTTCCACTGTGATAGGTTCCACTCTTTTGTCTCTGGGTCTGATTTGAGGGTGGCAGAGCTCTGTGAGTTCTTGTAGTATGTCCACCCTGTAGCACTCTACAATCTCCAGCTCATGTACTGGAAGGTCACCCTGGGCTTGAACACTCTTCTCCTTCTCAGTCTGAGCCTATTGTCAGCATCATCGTCTTCACTGACCTCAGCCTCAAGCACATGCAGATGTAGCAGAGCAGCAGCAGCCCCTAGCATTTTGTCAGTTAAAATTCCCAAGTGTGTACTCCAATGGTACAGAGTATGTGGAGAAATCAGACTGTAGAGTGTATGCATACTTTATAGTGGTGTGCTGCAGTTGCAGCCTGTGTGATTGGCTCATTATGCTGCATTCCACCTGATAGATACACCACTGAGGGTTTGAATGGGCCAGTGTCTGTTGAACAGGGCTTATCAGTCATGTCTACCTGATTGCATTGCTTTCAGGACTCACTGGCCATAATTTTGGCCATTTGCATGCTTACGGTACCACATCCACCCTTTTTTCTAGCCTTTTACAGCCTCTGTTTGATTTTTTGCAGTCCCGTACACGGTTTGTATCTGCTTATATTTCTTGCACCAACATGACACCTACATGGGTGCCTTTCTGCTTACTGGATTGCAGATCCACCTCATTTGCACGTTTTTCACCAGGCTATGAGGTGATTTGCATTCCGTGGACACCTCCGTGTCCGCATGCTCGTGCAAGTCCCTCAGCTCTGTTTCCCAGATCGCTCAGTGGCCTCTGTGTTCAGGTCACAACACTATTCCTACACAGAGAATTGCTCCATGTAAGGTGTAATGAATTCCACCCAGTGTCATCATTTACATTATTGTGCTGTGAATTATGAAATTTACTACAATGTTTTTGAAAACTGACAATTAAAGATGTTTCTGATTTTTCTGAAATGCCCTTTCAACCTCTCCCTAAATTTTCTTTTAGTTTCTCCAAAATATATTTTACTGCTTGGACATTGTATTACATATACCACATTGCTACTATCATAAAAATAATATCACATATAATTTAATATTTAACTCATACTTATTAGTTCTATTCCCTGTTCCATTATATTACACATACTACAATATGCACAGTTGTGGACAGTCATATTATTCAAATGGACTGAAGGTCTCAGAATTCTTTCAGTTATTTAAACTGACTGTTTTTAAAATATCTTGGACATTAGTCCCTGAGGAATAAGAAAGTTTTAAAATTATATGGTAATACTGACAGCATCTTGACAAATCACAGCCCAATAGACTTTAACAGAAATAATAAAAAAACTTTAATACTACACTTATTATACTGCATAATTAAAAATGCATCACTACTTTTGTTGTTATTTGAAACTATCTTTTTATTATTCTGCTTACCATAAATTAGTCATTGTTTGTGTTAACCTGACATACCTTCCAATACGCTTTTTGTATGCTTTCAGCTGTATCACTTATTTTTGTTTCTTTTGTAAAATCTTCCCATACACTACCATGGCAAACTGGGCACTGCTATAGCACTGCCCAGTCTGACTACCACAGAATAGTCTGGTAAGACATCCAGAACAGCTAAGCTGCCCTAGGTCAAGGTCACTGCACATGACTGTTCATGTCCACTAGCATCTGCTCTGACTGGGAAGGATGGAGAAGTAAATCAGTCAATACAAAATCTGGATGAATTTGCTAATCCTGGTGGAAAGGATCCCAAAAGCTGTTTTATGTCAATTATTTCTTGGGAAAACTATCTTTACTGAATATAAGACCTGAAACAACAATATTGTGAACTATGGAATATAACATTTTTAACATTCCCCAAAATAAAAAATAATGCTCATAAACTGCATTAAACAGTATTACAATAACAGTTATATAAATAGGACCTTTACAAGCAGGGGCCTGGGGGATGAACCATTTACAGGTTGTCTGTATCCATTAGAGACTTAGGTGTCAAACCAGGGATGAATTTCCTGTTCCCCATCCCAATTGTCCAAGTTGTCCTTGAATTAGATTAGGGAGGAACTCTGCTTCACATGGATGGGAGCCTGTTCCAGAGAACAGGTAGTCTCTGGAATACATACTTGTCTCAGCAGCAAGTCCTATTTATATCACAGGCAAGGTTTAAGTCTTTAGAACAGGTAATTCTGGTTCTGTTTGTTTTGTGGATATGCTGGAGCTCCATCAGAGTGGGGTCTGACAATGCCTTGTATGCCAGGCATAGATCAACAGCCTGTAGAAGACGGAATGCAGGGATAGAGTCTTGAGGTAGTCTGCACAGGACATGTTACTTATGCCCTGTATTCATTTAGTGAGGAACCTCTACAGATGTTCTAGTTGTTGGAGCTGACAGATTATGTACATACCAAAGGTGGTATTGTACTCTATGATAGGTCTGATGAATGACAAACATAGTGGAACAATGACTTCCTTGGACCTAGACACCTGACCTTTGTTTATAAGTTGTACAGCATAGAATGATTTCCTCACTACTGTAGACACATGATGGTCAAAGGTCAGATTACTGTCAATGTGCATCTCCATGTCACCTCTTAGGAGTGTCTTGTTTATATGATAGTTACTAGGGGTGGATGACTTTCCAAAGAATACTATTATGTATTGCTTGGCATTTAGTTTTAGTCCATCGCTCTAGCACCAGTTGTTTGTCTGTGTCAGCCCTTCCTGGAGAACGTTTGTGTCGATGGTCCATTAGGTTCAGGAAAGAAAATGGGGAGATGGATAGTAAAGCAAACTCAGATACTACTTTAGGTACTGTATAAAAGAAGGATTAGTTCTCAAAGAAACCCTGTCCCTGTAAAAAATGAGGTAGGGTTGACTCACCATAAGCACTTGCAACTCAGATCTCTCCTTGCAGAGGTCAGAAGAAATCAGTAAAGCTGTTTTCAGTGTAAAGAACCTCAAGTCAACTAGACAAGCTGGTTCAAGTGCAATACGCGTTAGCATCTCTAACACAAAATTAAGGCTCTAAGGAGGGGGCACTAGTTAGCTTAGAGTCCTGTTATGCAAAACCCCTTTTAAGAACATTTTGACATGAAACTGCCTTGAAAGAGAATGATCCATGAGCACACAAGCTAAAATAACTGACAAATGAACCTTGATGTAGGAGTAAGAAAGGTCATTGGATAGTAATTCATAGTAACTCACACAAATATTGTAAAACCAGAGAACAACTAGCCAAAAATGGATGCTAGTTACTTTGTTGGTACCAATTAAAACATTTTTTTCATTTGCTAATATATGATTTTCTAATAGCAGGCTTTTGTGCCTTCATTAGTAACTGCTGGACATCCTCAGTACACAGGTGCCTAAAGGTAATTAAGTAAGACTCTATCATCTGGGCAGTCAGTTGTAGTTGATTGAGCTCAGGGTGTATCAAACAAACCTGATATAGTGTGAGTAGATTCAGTCTGTGAGGAAACTTGTGGTAATTGCCCCTGGCCATTTCCAAAAGAAGGTAGAACCACTGTTGCCTGGCTCAGAAAGGAGTCACTGCAATGATCTTGGGGGATTCCTTATGAATCTTCCAAAGTATCCTGGATATTAGTGGAAATGGTAGAAAAGCTTACAGGAATATTACTGTTCAAGGAAAAGAAAAGGCATCTGTCTTTCAGGCCTTCATGCATGGAGTCCTGGAGCAGCATCTTGCCAGCCAGTTGTTCAGAGAGGATGCAAATAGGTCTACTTGAGGAACTCCCACAGATGGATCAAGTCTTGGAAGTCCCACTGATCTAGTTTCCATTTATGAGGGTCTAACCTTGTCCTACTTGGCTGAAATGCACAGAAGTTTTCTCTGGTGGAATGAAGGTTGTCCATACAGTGAGACTGTGCTGTTAAAGTGTATCCCAAGCTAACATGGCTAGTCTGCAAAAGGGATATGACTTGGTTCCCTCTTACTTGTTGATGTAGCATGACTGTGGCATTGCCTGTAACAACTTGAAAAGGTCTTGGGGACCAAAGATGATTCAGACAGTTGAATGTCTTTATGAGGGCAAGGATCTCTGTTATATTTAGGTGCTTACTTCTATTCTTGGTGTCCCACAGACCTTGCACTTTTATCCCTCCAGAAATTACTCCCTAAGCAAAATTCAAGAAATCTGTAGTGACTGACTGCTTTGGAACAGGGAGGTAGAAAGGGAGACCTGGATTTAAGGATATTTGCCATCGCTACCAAATGACATCCCCTCTGTCAATCCCCAGCACTGGGATTTGAAAAGACAAGGGCTGTTGGTGCTGGAACCAAAGCGCCTTCAGATACCATTGCAACATTCTTATGTGGAATATTTCTAGGGGTATCATGAGAATCATAGATGTCACGAGACCCAAAATCCTGAGGTCTTCCCTTGCAGTGACCGGAGTCTGAGTGGAAAACCTTAGAATTAAATCTAGATAAAGATCTATTTTTTTTCTTGTAGAAGAACAATTCTTTGAATCGAGGTGTCTAGCTGACACCCCAGGAAGACAATCTGGTGTGATGAAGTCAAAAAAGATTTTGAATGTTCTCTTGGAATACTTATGTAAGAGATCTTTCACTCAAGAGAGAGATTCCTGAAAAGACTCTGCAAATACAAGCAAGCTGTCTAACTACGGAAAAAATGTGGATACCCTGTAGCCTGTGATAAACTGTAACCTGAGCTAGCCATTTTGTGAATACCCTTGGTGCAGTGGATAGTCCATAGGGCAAGGCAGAAAACTGATAATGTGATCCAGGCACACAGAACCTTAAGAAATGCCTGAAGTCTGGATGAATAAGGATGCAATGATGACTACCTTTTACATCTAGAGTTACTAGGAAACTTGAATGAGGAAGAAGGGGTAATAGATTTGTGAAGTGAAAACATTTTGAACTGGAGCAATATCACAAACAGGAAAAAACACTACTTTACCACACAAGGGGCAAAGCAACTATTGCAAACTAAACAAACCAAAAAATAATAAAAGTGCACCACCCTGGTAACCACGAAAAAAATGCTTTATTCGAACACAATGGTAGACTAAGCGCTTTCACCTTTAATCACAGGCTTCATCAGAGTCACCATTTTTACACATCACTTCCTCTTATATACAAATGCAAAACCTATGACATCATAATCATTCCATTGCTGCTCCAAACCTAATTTATAACAGTTAAAATTGTTTATTTAAAACATACAACTTTTAAAAAATTATAATGTAAATGTATAAACTACTTGATAAAAACCAAGCTGTTAAAAACAACAATTGCTATGTAGACTTGTCGTTGTTCCCTCTTCTATACTACCATATGTTTTTGTTTTAGAAGGGGGGCAATAGAAATTAACAACTTATAAATTAGATTCGGAGTAGCAATGAAATGATTATGATGTCATAGGTTTTGGATTTATATACAAGAGGAAGTGATGTGTAAAAATGGTGACTCTGATGAAGCCTGTGATTAAAGGTGAAAGTGCTTAGTCTACCATTGTGTTCGAATAAAGCATTTTTTTCGTGGTTACCAGCGTGGTGCACTTTTATTATTTTTTTGGTTTGTTCAGTTTGCAATATTACAAACAGGTTTAGGAAGGAAAGATCCATAAATGGCCTCCAACCATTTTCTTTCTTTGGCACAAAAAACATCCCTGAATAAAAACCTTTTCCCACCTGGGAGGAGGAACTGGATCTGTCACTCCCTGAGGCAGCATGTGATAAAGGACAGTTGAAAATAGAAAAGTCTGGTCTTGTGAATGAGGGATTACCCCAGAAAGGAAAACATTCTTCCCATTGATGTCTGTAACCTTGATGAGTGATCTTCAAACCCATTTGTCTGAAACTATCTGTTGCCAAAGAGAAAAGTACAGATTCAGACTTTCTGGAAGGGAAAATTGACTACCAGGGTGGGTCAAGGTCCTTTAAATAGTCATTCTGACTTGTTGGACTGTCCTTATTCTTTTTTTTTGGGGGGGGGGTCTTGAATTCTCGTTGGAATCCATTTGCCATTTTTTTCTTAAAAATCCCTTTACCTGCATTTTGTTAAGACTGTTTATTTTGCTTTATGCCAAAATTGGATGAGGGGTTATAGAATCTCTAAGAAATTTCATAAAAGAGGGCTAAAAAATCTTAAGAGATTTCCTGTATCAGCTTACCTCTCATATCACACTTTTTTGATACCTGTGGGGTAGGGAGGAGGGGGAAAACTAAATATCTATCCAAAGGAGAATTTAAAATCTCACTGTTAACATCATCTGGGAGATTCTGAGAAAGCATCCAGGCAGACCCCCTCAAAGCAGTACCAGTGGTCATAGCCCTCAAAGAAGTATCAACAATCATACACTCACTCTGTACACAATGAATAGCGACTTGAACAATAGAAGAAACTAAATTATTCAAAGCAGATTTTTAATCACAATTAGAAACTGCAAACAAAACATTCCTAGTACTTTCACAAATTAAACAAACCTTAACATATGCGCCTGACTATTCAAAATTCTGAAAATTAAAGTTACAGAAACATACATGTTTCCCATACTTATCAACAATCTTCCCATCCTTATATCTTATCAGAAAGAGTAGAATTGGAGTTAACCAAATGTTTAGCAGCAATAGGATTAATCTATAGCTGCTGGGTCAGGTTTGGGAATAGGATATAAAAACTTAAAATACTGAGGAAATGTATACATCCTATCTGCCTTTTTATGGGCAGCTGGCTGACTATCAGGAAAATTGCCAAAGCTAAAAGAAATTAAAGAATAGGTGAAGGTTCTGGAAATTCATTCTGTAACAGCACATGGTATTTTCTGAGGGACTGATAAACCTTAGTACTCTCCCATTGAAAACATTGGGCCATTCCGGAAATAGTCTCAAAGGAAAATAAACCCCCACAGGAAGAATCAGAAACTGAGCTCTTCACTGAGTCTGAATCAGAAATCTGAGGAAAAAACCCTATATCGGTCCATGCATCCTCCTGTTCAGATTCAGAATCTTGAATCTCTTCAGGAAAAGCGGTATCCCTCTTCTTTTATCAGAAATAATTTTATATGAAGGATAAATAGCTTGAATTAAACCATGACCCAGACCCAGTAAATTACTCCTCTCTAAGGAAATGTGATGATTAGATACACTGTTATTAATGGTAGCAGCTGCTTCGTCCTCACTGTACCCTCACCTAGGAGGCTAGGGCCAACAAGACTGGCTCTCTCTTGCCCATTGAGGGGACCCCAACAGCTGCAAAGAATGTGGCTAACCCCAAGTCTACAGTGGCTGTAGATGCTACACCAGAGGGATCTGGGGTTAAAGATGACTGGTCTGAGGTGCAACTAATAGCCATAGCTGAGTCACCCACCTGTGGCTGAGGCACTTTGCTAGCCTTCTGTAGTGGCAAAGGCTGTTTGCTTAATATTTTCTTTTTGTGGTTGGAAGTAGGACTGACCTTGGGACAGACAGTTTGTTCCATGGGCAAGATGAAAACCTCTTTCCCAGGGAAAACAAGTGATTAAAGTCTTTAAAAGTCACTTTTTTCAAAGAAAGATGCAGTAAAAAGCTCTTTAGAACACTTTGCCACCCCCCAAAAGTAAAATAAACACAATTTCTTCACAGGAAAAAAAGTTTTTTATATACTTTAAACAACTTTGAAACTGACAGGAAAAAAAGAGTGCTCTCATTTAAAAGTACAATACAGTCTCATAACAGTCCATTAAAGCACAAACTCCTAGCTTTCAAATAACTTTCCAGAATAGGAAAGTGTTATCATACAACAATTTTTTAAGTAGGAAGTTTTTTCTCCAGAATGGAACTTATCTGCCCAGTAAAGGAACAGCCCAAGCTGACCATCAATCCCAGAGATCCTCAGAGGAGTGCACTTTTCGGTGGCAGGAAAGCTCTGAAGGGCTTGACACCAAAAACATTTTTTTTACTTAGCTCAAGTTGACTAACAGTTTGCGCACATGGAAGGTGCCCTGAAGGTTTGGAAGCTGGCTGGTTGTTATATCCTTGCACAATATATGTATTGCATTGAGTATAATGCCCCCTTTGGCATGTATCTGTCTGGACACATGAAACAAATGGAGTGCCCACAGAGATACCACATTAAAAGGATACAAGGCCTAAACTACTTGTCCTACATGAACCGACACAAAGCCCTGTTACTATACATGATACCCTACAGATTGCTAAGATGTGACCTGTGTCTAGCATACAAGGTATCCACTGACCCAATAGTGATGGATTTACTGCACATCAGCAAGTAAAATGGCATCAGAAATACTTGGTGTAGAGAACTAAACCGCTTCTGCAACATTAGGCTCAGCCCCTGCATTCCCTTAGTAATTGGTGCTAACCTTAACCCTAATGTAGCCTCTTCTCCCAACCCTAATCTTACACCTTACATTAATAAAAACCTCCCTGTAATACTGCCACTACACAAGACACAATCACACATACAAACATCTTCAAGCACACACAACACTACAACTATCCCCTTACCTAACTCTTGCCCTAAAATACATATACTCCCACACAAATATATAGCACCTATGCCTCACCATTACTCACTAACACAAGCACACAAACTCTAGCCCCCTCCAATCCCACTCACTTGTCTAGATGAAACATACCATCGACATGTTGGCTATCTATGTCACCAACATTTAATTCCACCTCTGCGTTTGGCAAAAAAACATATGTTCGACAAAAGACAGGGCACACACACACACACACACACACACACACACACACACACACACACACACACACACGCACACATGCACACACACACACACACACACACACACACACACACACATACACATATATATATACTTTCTCTCTCTCTCTCTCTATATATATATATGTATATATATATATATATATATATATATATATATATATATACAGTTATAGCTGACTGGGTCGACACACATTTGTGTGATGCAAGTGAGCAGTTGTAAGATGTGTGCAAAAGACCGTTTGTGTGGACACTAACTTGGGTGACTTCTGGTTGGTTGACAAAAGTAGATGGTGGATCAGGGAGTTTATGTGAGTGTGTGTGTGTGTGTGTGTGTGTGTGTGTGTGTGTGTGTGTGTGTGTGTGTGTGTGTGTGTGTGTGTGTGTGTTTGCATTAAAGTAAGGGTTAGAGAAGGGGACAGATTTAGGGTGTGTGTGTGTGTGTGTGTGTGTGTGTGTGTGTGTGTGTGTGTGTGTGAGTGTTAGTGTTAGGGGTTAGATGTACTGTGCATGGTGAGTATCTGAGCTGTCTTGTGTACTGGTGTACATTACTATTAGGGGCAGGGGCAGGGTTGGGTTTAGCATGTATTACTAAGTAGGAGCAGATGGGCAAAGCCAAGTGCATAACAGTAGTCACAGCCCATCTGAGTCTCAGGAAAGAGTTCTTAATTTTGAAGTAAAAAGGGCCATCCAAATATATATAACACTTGTATTCCAACTGTAAGGCACTTTCAGAAGTATAAAATTCTGAACTTTAAGACAAAACACCTTCATTTATTGTTTTGTGAGGAATATTCACAGTTTCACTCTGATTTTGTGAAAATGTAATATAAAGTTTTCTTATGAAATTAAACAACTCAATACATAAATTATACCACTTAGATGAACTTAAATGTGTAATTGTTAGTCCCAAGCAAGGCATTGTTTTTTGAACATCCAATAGTTTATAACCCAACAAAGTAATAATTTCTAGTGCATTATTTTCATTGTTTGCAACATTAGACAGCAAAAAGCCTCAAAATGTTCAGAAGGTAAGGAATCTCCTCTAAAATTGCCTTTACAACTTACCTTAGTAATGGTTGTACTGTTTGTTGTTGCAAAACAATTGTGGTTGTTGCTGGTGTTGCTAAAAAACAGAAGTTCCTTCCTTAATACAACATCCTTTTGAAACTCTGCTGTTCTGTTTTATTTCAAAATTAGGAGAAGTAGGCTATACTCCCTTGTTTTTATTTTTACATTCTGTTGAACCTGTTCAGGCTCTCTCCGCATTCAGTGCATGATTTTCCATGTCACTTTCTAGCTCACTATCACTGGAAGTCTCTCTAGTTGAACTCATTGCTGTTTCAGTTCCTCTACTCATTACTTTGGCATTGCTTTTTAAAAAGAAAAGCTGCATTATTTTTATAACTGTAAAGGTCATACGTTTCTTCTTTTTTCTTACAATAAGGGATTATAATGCTGAAGCTAATTTTTTGATTTAAGTCTCAACCCATATTTTCTAATTGCGGGCTAGATAAATGTTGTTTGTGCTATCTCCTTCTAGTTTTAGTATCATGGGATAATGTTTCTTGTTTTTTACTATCACAAGCAATGTGGATTTTTATCTATTCTGTAGCACATACATGTGCTGTTTGAATCCATCTTCTCTTGCATTCTAACTCAAATTCCTCCATTTTATTAAAAGGAAAAGTTGGGAATCTGTATGCAAGTAAACAATTTGGAATAATTAGCTGTACAAGATCTTTTCTTAATGTCACTATGTTATAATACTCATGTTTCTCTGCATGCAACAGCTTTTCAAAACTGTCCATTCAGTTCTGAACTTGTGCTCTGAAATGGCTGATAATTTGGTTTGAATGGTTGGACAATTCTGCATTATCTGTAATTCTTTCACTTCTTAGTCAGTCTAAAAAGACAGTATTATTCCCACTTACATAAGGGGAAATGGATGCCTTAGGTTCACCCTGTAATGTATCTTTCTCCATTTCCAACAAAAGTCCATTTGGGCATGGAAATTCCTGAGTTAAATCCATCGGTTTCAACAGGCACATTATAGTGTATATTAAAAAAAAAAAAAAACAGAAGAACAGTCTATACAAGAAAAACATTGACCAAGCCAAGCCCTTAATACTTTTCTGCTATTCATTTGCCTTCTAGTACCTTGGCCAAACAGCCTTCTTAAGAATTGCCATAACATGAATAACACACTGACTTTATATTAAAATATACCTACAACATTCTAAAGTATCAATTAAAGTAAGACAATAAATATTTGCTTATAAATAATATGAATAATGAATATACAACAAATTCACTTCCTGGTTTAACGCAAAGGGAACAATGCTGTTGTATTTCCCAGATTTAACACTAAAAAGTAGGGTGGATTGCCAAATAATTATTACAAGATATATAAGAAGGACTCACATGTTACTTTTTTATATGGTAGAACTCCGCATTCTGCATGTTTAGAAGCATCTTTGCCCTGTGGAGAATTCCTTAGGACTACATGTAATTATAGTATATGAGAAGATTTTATAGAAGAAGCAAAGCAAGAAAGAAAAAAGGGCCAGCCCTATCTACCCTTGAGACCGAGGGGATAAGATTATATTCATCTCGCCTTGTGTCTTGAAAAAAGCCCTCATCATCCATTCTAGGCTGATGATGAAAAGAGGCAGTTCCCCCTCTGAAGAATGTTGGCTAGTCTGCTGCTGTGGTAATTTATCATGAATTACGATCAGCTCTGAATACAATGGAAAAGAAGGAGGAGGCTCCCTTTCTGCTATTTAATATGAAGCTATCTCCAATATCAGCACTTTTGAAGATGAGGAAGGGACAGAATCTTCTGCTTTTCTTTTCTTGGGTTATGAGTCCCTTCACTTTCCAATTCTCTTTTTTCTTTCTGGTTTTCACCATTAACTGCTCATGAGGATGCAAACCTTTGTGAATCAGTTTGTTCTTTCAGTCTGAAAAGGAACTTGGTCCAAAGGCCCTGCAGAATGAACAGTCCACCAAGAGGTGTTTCCTGCCCCAAGTACACCATGCAGAGTTTGTGGGTGTCTTGTGGTGGGATTGTATGACCACATTTGTCATACTCCACAAAGCTCTTTTCAGGTTTTGTCACATTTATCCATTATAAACTGAAAACCACAACATGTACTCTAATTTCAATAAACACAGAATAGAACAAAATAGTTACCAAATGAAGAACTGTACTACTTACCTTTCTATCTAACATTCTGAATACACCTATAAAGTACTACTGAAATAAAAATAAAAATACAGATAACTTAGATAGATAAATAGATAGATATATTATATATAAAATATAAAAGTTTTGTGCTATAAAGGAAAGTCAGTAGGCCTGACCTCAAGCTATGCAACATGAGAAAAGCACAATATCCTAAAATACAGCAAAAGAGTAAAAATATTTACAGCAAGTAAAAAGGGCCTCCAAATTTGAAAACATAAAAAATGTACAAAATTTTCAACTAAATTTAGAAAAATAAAGAAATGGTATCTATGAAGAGTTAGTACACAGGGAGATAATGGAAGGGAAATGTTTAAAGGAGCATGAGGCTGGAGCACTAACAATGCTGAGTCAGATTTGACAGGTAGCTCAATTAACCATCAATCAGATCCAACAGACCAGATGAATAGGATTAAAGGTTTTAAGGGCTTGGCCATTGTTTTTTTCCCTCATGTCCTCAAAAATATATCCATCATCTCCCCCATCTGATGTCTAAAATGATATTAGTTTCCTCCCTCTTTTGCTGAATTATTACCACTTCTAGCATAAGTACTCAGCTTTTTCCCTTTGCTCCTCATCTAATTCATTTACTTCATACCCATCAATATCCTTGCAAGGTAGTCCTGCATCTAAGAAGGATACTTTGATATAAAGGTGCTACGTTTATTAAATAAACATACTTGCATTTGAAACAAACTTATATTAGCTGATTTTTAAACTTTTGTATGGATTGTTACCTTGTTTTGGATGTCCTGTATTTTTCTCTTTTTGATACATGTAGGAAGATCTCCCTTCCTTTTCTTTTCAATTCCTCAATACTAGCTTTAGCTTTCTATATCTTTTTTAGATAACCTTCTTTACTAATCTTGAAACATAGCAACAGAAACAGCACAATTACACAATCTTCAAGAAAAAATGGAAAAATTCAACATCTGATGCAACAACTTTTACATAACAATTATAAAATTTCATCACCAAAAATTACAACCTTTTGTTTTGATAATGATCACTTCTTAAATTGGTACTATTGCACCTTGCACCCCATGGTTCTCCTATATGCTGTTGAGTTGAATCTGGATAAAAATGACTGGTTGCACCTTGCACTTGGTGAAACTTTTATACCAGTTTTTATTTATTTATTATTTGTTTGTTTTATTTTGTTTTACATTAGCTAACCAGGTAAGTATACTACCTTAGTAACTCATTTCAAGTACAAACAATAAGCTAAATGGCAATAACAATGTAGCTGTGGTTTCACAATACAGCTATGATAATACTCACTAGAAAAAGACAGAGATACTTTTTAATAAGAATGGGAAAAATAATGCAAGGAGTGTATTCTTTTTATAAAAATAACTAAAAATAACAATGGAAGAAATGTATAACAATGTAGAGGAGGATAAGTATACATGTTGGATGATATAAGTATTTAAAAGCAACAGTCATCACTCAGGTGTCCATGACTGGATTTCTGTTTGAGCACAAGTTTATAGGGAACAAAGCAAGTGGAGACAATGCATAATATCTTGTAGCATTGCAACCTGAATTCAAGCACAACTGGTAAGAAAAAGGTAATATGTTTTTTTTTTTCATATATACTAATGAGATGAGGAGAGTAGATAGCTAGTGGAAGAGTTTTTTTTTTTTTTTGCAGGAGTAAGCCCCCTTGCACCCCATCCCCATATAGGGGAAAGCCCTTAATAGCCCCCAGGCTTATAGATACCAATTTAAGTAAACATAAACAGAGAGAACGGGGAAGGTGCACATATACACTGTTGTCAATATTGACATACAAATTAAAATCAAACTGGCAGTGATTTTCTTTGAAAAACAGTGAATGGAAAGTACAAAACAGATCAGAGTAAATCAATGAGTTGAATTTTTATCCATTTAAAACTTGTTGACTAGTAGGTTAGCTGCAGTTTACACATTACATCATATTAATATTTTCTTCCTAGGGCATTTATTCATAAAATATAAAGTAAGTTAATACACTCATGTTATTTATTGCAGTTATTTCACCTACTCATAACTGCAGGAAGAAATGGCTGCATCTTATCAAGAAAAGCAAAATGAGGACATCATATTCTAACTCAAATCCCCATTCTTGCTATCCATTCTTTTTCTTCTTCTTTTGGCTTTTCACACACTCACACCTAGGGCCAATTCAGAGCATCCAATCCACCTACAGCATGTCTTTGGGATGAAACTGGAGGAAACCCATGTGACCACAGGGAGGACATGCAGACTCCGCACAGGAGGCACCCCAGCCGAGGATCGAACCAGAGAACCTCTTGCTGTGAGGTGGCAATGCTAACTGCTGCACCACCGTGGCCACCCATTCTTGCTACTATAGGTTCATAGGTTCATAGGTTGGTAGTAGGCTATCAGCCCAAGGACCTATACAAGCCTAGCCATAACAATTCCCTGGATATTTCTTCCCACAATATTTACTTCCCTTGACCCCTATCTATTCTATTACACCTATATAAAAGTTTTGCCAGAGAACAAGAAAAGAGAGACTATTACATATGTATTTTGTTCACAATGCAAATATATTAAAAATAACACTGACAGGTAATTCCTAAATAGAAAAAAAAACTTTAGATACTTGGGTATTTTAATTCTATGATAAAAGGTATGATTTATGCAGCATAATGTTCAAGTTTTACTGTATTCTACACAACGTGGACTATGAGAAAAATGCATGAAAGATTTTGTGAGCATTGCAATGCAATAAAAACTAGAGAAATAGTAGTAATGCTTTATTTATTTGTTCAATACAGCCTTCTGATTTTAAACAATTGTATTTTTTATGTAACTGACAATTTACTAATGTAAGGGTAGGTGATGCAAAACAAAAAATGCTAGCCGATATGTTTGAAATTTGAATGAGGCAGTTAATGCAGTTGAATTTCAGAATTTGTATGATGAAGTTATTAATTTTGAAATATAGACTGAATCAAAAACAACTAAAGCACTGAATAAGCGTACTGAAGTCACAGAAAATCATCATTTTATTGTTTCTTAAGTATTTAAGCACATAGTCATTTTAATGTCTGACGAAGTCTGATTTTAAAAGATGATAGTGCTTTTGGTAGATTGAGTTGAATAAATTTAAGTCCTCTCTAGACTGATTTGAATATGCTTAGAGCCTTACATTTGAACAGCTTTGTATTTTGTATTTTACTGCAGTTGCTTGCTTGTATGGCTTATTGCGATTTTTTTTCTTCCATTGTCCCATCGTTCCCTAATTCCTTGCTCTCCTCACTGCTCATCTCCCCCCCAACTTATTTGCTATCTATCCAGAATCTACTCAGCCACCCATTTCCCTGTGCCCCTATAAATGCCCATCCCTCTCCACTCTCTCCCATTCCTCCCACAGAACCTTTCATCTATGATATCTCTCTTCCTCCCTACATCCAGTTTCTTTCTTAAGAAAGGTGCCCACTGCTTTTTTAACCTCCTCATATTTCAACCAGTCCCCTTACTTCAATCTGCACTTCCATCTCAACACCTGAAAAGACATTACCAGGCTCCTGCTTTCTCCTTTCAACACACTTATCAGCATTTAAATATCCTTACATCTCCATACTTTTTATATTTGTTTTCTTTTTAAGCCTCCTCCACTTCTAGATCTTCTACATTCTCTGTAAAAGAAAAATTGTATTTCCTTTATTGACTTATTTAGTTTTCGTTTGGTCTGAGCCATGCCTCCATCAAGACTTTTCAGCCACCATAATCCCTGTTTCCATCCTCCTATTCTATGTTTCCTATGGGAAAAACTCATCACTCTATTAAAGTGCCCGCCGTCTTCCAGGGGAGATAAGCCTTGCCTGTGACCAGTCTTTGCAACCGAATTGAACAATGATGATCTGTGGCTGTCATCTACAAGAAGTGACATTTTGGTTGCATCCTAACATGATCCATGCACCAAAGAAAATCTATGGGGTGCAGCATTGCCAAATGATTGTTTCATAGATGTTGGTATATGCTTTCACTCCCCTGCATTGCCTCCATGTATGATGCCATGTATCTTCCAGGCTAAACAATCTTTTTCTACACTCCGAGCTAGACCTTGGTCTGCACCACTGAACACTCCTATTAGGGTTACATTTCACACCATCCAACAACAAATGACAGCCAGCCTCTGACTAATGTGTAATTGCTTTATGTTCATCTCTCTGACATTAGTTTCTTTAGTCAAATCCAAGGCAATGCAGTTCAGGGCCTTCCAGATGTACCAAAGGGCAAAGAAACTTTCAGGGTTTTTAGTGTTCTTCTTTTCATATTTGCATTACATTTAGCTCAGTGTTAAAAACTGTCAGTGTGGCTAGACATCCAGTTGGGATGGTGTCCTGACTATATGCTGTTTTTGAGCTGTGGGGACAATTATTCTAGTATGTGAGATCAGCAGACCAAAACTAGGAGAACTTTGATAATATATCTCTGACCCGTTAGGGAAAAGCAAGAAAAAGTAAAGAAAGTGGAAATTACCCCAAGCCTACATGAATAGCATGGTCACATCAAGAGAATCAAGCTGCAGCTATGCTAAACTTGGTCAGACAAGGAGAGAATATGGAAGAACACAAAGTAGTTCTAGATAGACTGGTTCACCTAGTCACATAGTCAGTATCTTAAATCAGCATCTCCTCGAATTTATGAAAACAGTGCAAAATGATAAAAAAGATATCCAAGGCACACTTATTATGCACTCTGACCAGCTGTAGGACCTCTCATCCAACCTGAAGTACTTCAAATGTTATAGAAGTATTTTGGCAATCCAGGTAGAAAAACTTCAAATGCATGTGGTCAAACAAGAGGACAGAGGGAGGAGACAAAAATCTCAATTTTAATGATGCCCCTGACAATGAGTAAGGATCCAGTTGTTTAAAACATATGGAAGAAAAACTTGCAGAATAGATGGAATTCTAAGGAACCAGTAAGACTGGGGCATGCACACATAATTTTTCTCCCCATGCATATGAAAAAAAAATCATGCACCCTATTGTGTAGTGATCTGAGTTGTATGCGGTTAAAGAAAAACTCTTGTCAGGGGTGTGGATGCCTGGTAAGAAACTAATGGCAACAGACCACAATATATACTATGAACAGGAATATTCTGCCTAAACTAGATGACAGACAGCAAGTAGCCTTTTTGCCAGAGATCAAGATGTGCAGGCAGGGCCAAGTTCATTTAAAATGTCCTCTGCTTCTCTCTGTGTCCATTTGCCAGAAGAAGATGTAAATCTCATCGACCAAGTAATGATATGTGCTTAAAAAACATAGGGTGAATTAGTGATGCTGGGAGAAGTGCAGGACAAAAGCGGGCCTCTAGTGTCCAGAAAGTATCCATCAAGAGAGCTTGAACCCTTCGCATTATTTAAAAGGCAGATGGTATAGTTAGATGGGTCTGCAGCTTTGCTGAGACAAGAAAAAGGCAAGTAATAACAAGGCAGTAAGGCAAAGAATAATGTGACTGTTAATTATGAACAAAGGACTTACTATCAGCCATACTATGTGAAAAAGCTTCATTCCACTGAGCAGGAACTGTAAGCACTGTTTCTTCATTAGACCCTTCTTATATATGTTTTGACTTTTCAAGACCACAGGTAGAGATTCTGATTATCTTTTCATGAGGCATTAACCTACAATATTTGTTTTAAATGTTTTTTTAAAACATTTCTGTGATCCTGAAAAGCATAAATGAAGTGAAAGTATTTTGCCTACAGGATTGTATCTAGTAGTTTGACCATTGAACTAAACTATTGGTTTTGGATTTTTGCTATTAAAGCTTAAAGTATTATTTTTTTTTTCTATTTTCTTCAGTCTTCTCCCATCTTTCTTCCCCTTCTCCCTTTTTAATTAAATGCTAAATGAGTTTTAAGTGGTTGATTTAGTGTAGCTCTAGTGGGTTGGCCTACTCATTGGCAGCTTTGGGGTACCTAGATATTGCCTTGCCTCTCCATCTCATTAAACTACATAATGTAGGCAATAATGATACTGAGAAACAAAATGATCTCTTTATTTTATGTTTTTATTTTGCATTATTTTTTTTTCTGGATATGCTTATTTGGCTGTCTCAATCTGTGTCCAAGTCTTCTATGGGTTTATTGGTTTACCTTTTTAAATGCATGGTTATTCCTTGTTAGAGGTAATACTCCTCCACCTTACAAGGGTTGTTTTGTTAAATTACATTGATCAATGTTAATATTTTATGCACTATAAACATATTTATTGAATCAGTGTTAATCAGTGTTTGTATTCTGTAGATATTCAAGTAATAGACTGTTTGGCAGCCAAAAAATGAGGATAATTCTTGTAAAATGGGTAGCATCTATAAAATAGCCTACTGGAATGTCAACAGCCTTATTTCTCCAGTAAAAAGAAGTAAAACTAAGTGCTGTATCAAAAAAATTGCCTCCACCCTCATATGTTTTCAGGAAACATACATTTTGGCTTTGGAACATGAGAAGCTTGGAAGGTCTGTATACATTTTGGGGGGATACTCAGATTTCCTAGGTGAGAAATGGAGAAGGGCATGTATTCTAGTGAAGCGAGGGCCTTTTTTATCAAATTGATAACATCGCAAAAGATAGTCAAGGAGATTTATGGTTCTTACAGGAAGGATATATGGTACTAAGATTAACTAATGTGTATCTTCCTCAGGGGACAAGGCTTAGTGAGGCTATCCATACACTGAGAGTCTAGATTTATTTAAAGAAGCAGCAATATTTTTGGTGGATGACTGGGCTATTGTGATGGAGTCAAAATATGTTTAGGTAGGATTTAGAGAGGTGAGGCTTCTGGCCTTAGAGAGGTATATACTTTGCTATTTTGCAAAAAAAAAAAAAAACCTCTTTCAATTACAACTCTGACTTAATTCATTAGATGTCAATGTATTCAATCAGTATTATAATTGGAAGAGTTTTCTTAATTAACTTATTATTATGTCATGATTTTTTATGTAATGTGTATGTGTTTGTGGTCATTTTACTAGGGTTGTTTGTCAGTATCCAGTCAAGTACTGACTCTTTGTCATATGGCTTGCAGACTGTAGTAGCTGGAGAATGAATGAGTTGGAGAAGTAAAACAAATTTAGAGATGTTTGGAGACAGTCAGTACTAAGAGAGAGATCCAGACACTGTTTGGGTCTCCTAAGATGATTCCCTCAAAGTAAATACCTGCTGCTGTCCAGGAAAGAAAAAGTTCTAATGTGATAATCTTATTTCCAGATGGAATATATAATGTTATAATCTCTAGGCTTTTTCCACTGTTAAGTTTAAGATGAAAAATGAGTATTCAGCATTGTTAAGGATGCCTGTAATACAAAACATATGCAGACAGTTTCAGGATGCTAGAATATATCATAGCAGCACCACTCCCCCTATTTTTCCTTTGTGGTAAACACTATACAGATTGCATCTAGGAGGAAGTGTAATTTCATCTTTGATGCCTGGTTTCAGGCAAGTTTCATAGATGGCTAGAACATCAGAAGAAGACATATTTATCCAAGCATGAAGGTCTGTTATTTTTTAGTCATTTTTCTGATGTTTATGTGAACAACCTTAAGTCTTGAGTAAGATATGTCATGACTGAAAGGGTTTGGAGGGTGGGGTGAGGTCAGCAGCAACATTAGTGTTAGGCAGTGAGGCAGGGCCTGGGGTTTGATGGAAGAGACAACATAAAAAAATAGTAGCTTAGGTTACACTTTGGGTTTGATATGAACTTTTACTTGCATGGGCGATGCTGTGGGAAATGGGTGTTTAAAAAAGTCAGTATAAGAGTTAAGTAGATGTATCATTGTCTTACGATAATTTGGCAAAGGGTACTGTTACAACTATTTCCTAAAGGTATGGAAAAAGAATAAAACATTCTTATATCTGTCAAATGGAAGTAAGGCTGGAATGATCGAATAAACTAATTTAAAATGAAAATGCTGTGAAGTGATTAATCTCAGGGAGTACAACACAGAATCAACCTGAGAAACATTTACACCTTTCCAGTACCCATCTTCAAGGGGCACCTCCTCCCTCCAGGAGGGCAAGACAGGTTTGGCCAGGGAAGAATTTATGGATATGTATCAGCTTGTCAAGATTTTTCTTAAACATAGCTGGGCTATTATTCTATTTAATATGTATAGGTAATTTATTCCAGACATGGGGGTAACCATTGAAAGATGAATCTATCTCACCAGATGATTCTATTTAGTTGTTGACAGAGCATTAGAGCCTTTGTTCATGTAGTTGTGGAGCCATTTGGTTTGTTAAGGTGAAAGAGATGAGGGAGAATTGTATCATGATATGAAAAAAAAACAGACATAGGTCACCAAATGTGAGAATTTAGGGTTAGAGTTTGGAGTTTATCTTGGTAGGCTAGGGTCTTCAGTCAAATAATTTTATTTTTTGTAAAGAACTTCTGAGGTCTTCCTAGTTGTGTGATATGTTCAGACAGGTACATGATAAAAGGGACATTGTATTATATAATTGATCTGATGAGCGCTGTTTATAGAGGAATGATAACTTCTTTAGATGTAAGAGTGATGCTTTTGGAAATTAATTAGGCCAGTAGAAGGATTTCTTCAATACTGTTGAAACATGGGGGTCAAAAGACAGGATATTGTCTATGAAGATATCAAGATTTCTGATGACAAAATCAACTTGAAGGGGGGGGGGTCTTTCTATTCTGTAGAAAAGTTAAATTCACCAAATTTGACAGTACTTTTTTTGCATTTAATCTGAGTCTATTATCTTTGTTCCAAAGATTTATATGGTCCTATCCTCTCTCTAGAGATGCTGTATTAGAAGTTGAGTGTACAATACACAGATTATAGTCAGCAGCAATCATAATAAGCCAAAGGTCCTACTTAGTAGATTGAAGACCAGAGAAATGGATCCTGAACAGAAGGAATCCCAGCAAGGAGCCCTGAGGTATACCACTAGTCACCGTTTTGCTTTCTAAGGTGACTCATCATACTTTAACTTTATGTGTTCTGCCAGACAGCATATCTGTTGTCCACCATACAGCATAAGGATCAATGTTTATGATTTTGAACTTATTTACAATACATGTATGGAGGATATCATCAAAGGCTTTGGCCAGATCTAAATATGCTGAGTAGACTGTGTGGCCCCAATCTACAGATATTTTGATGACCTTTTCAAAGAAGTTAACTACATTTAGTAGGCATGACCTACCTTTGGCAAATTGCTATGCTACCCAGGCAGTAAGTTTTTGATGTTAGTATTTAAGAAGTCTGATATGATTCAGTCCATAACCTTACATGCCAGGTTTGCTAGGTTGATGAGTCTACAGTTATTGGGATCTGAACTATGACTATAATTGCACAGGGGCCTCACAATAGGAATTTTCCAAACTTCAGGAACATAGCTTAAGGACAGGCTCAAGTCAAGCAGTCATACAAGAGGTTCTGACAGGTTGTGCTTGGCAGTATTTATTAGGCAACCAGGTACATTGTCAGAGCTCATGGATGTGGTATTGTTGGTCTTGCAGAGGGCAGTTAGGATATTTTTAAATGGTAATCACAAGATGGGGTAGGGACTCAGGAGTCTGTGGAACTTTAATAACAGTAGCTGATATGAAGTTAGAATTTAATTTATCTATTAGTACAACAGCAATATTTTTAGGTTATTATGAATTCACTCAGAGTATTGTTGAGTTGTGTTTTTTAGTTTTCTAATGTAGTTAAAAAAGGACTAAATGTTGTTTTAATGTGTACAACAGCCACCTTTCTGTTACTGTGTTACAAAGTGTCGCCCCAGTATTAAGATGACTGTTTTCTATGTTTATCACTCTTTTGTACACATCTATGCAGTTTTGAGCTAGTTTTGGTCAGGGTGTTAAATTTCTGAGGGGCAGTGGTTATTGCTCTGTGGAAGGGGAATATATTGCTGCAGTTTCTGAGAGGTAGACGTTATTAGCTAAAGCCCTAGTTGTTTTTTCTATTTGTTCATTCTGTTTCTCTTCTCAATTTAACTGTGCTGGACAGCAGCACTTTTTTTCTATTTTCTGAAGGTTACAGAGAGCTGTACTAGAAGCATACAAGATGAAAAGAAAATAACTGGCTTTTTAAACTCAGACTTCATCAAAAAGGCAGGACCATGCCTGTTTCCACTTCCACTTGAAATTGCCTAGTAAATTCTGCCATTTAAATTGTGTTTATCTGAATTTTAATTTGTTTCAGTCTGTTTGACTTGAAATTGTCATACTGTGTATAACAGTCACTTGGCTATTACTCTGTTTCAAAGTATCACCTCAGTATTAAGTTGATTGTTTTCTCTGTGTGCCTCCCGAATACTTCTCTGCAGTTTTTAGCAGCATTTGGTCAGGCTGTTATACTTCTGGGGTCCAGTAGTGATTATTCACTGGAAGGAAATATATTGTTACTATTTCTGAGAGGTAGGCATTATTAGCTAAACCCCTAATTGTTTCACTATTTTTTTTTTGGTTTCTCTTCTCAGTTTAGCTGTGTTGGAAACTCCTCCACTTAGAGACATGCAATACTGTATTCAAGAAATAACCTGCCAAATAAATGTCAAAATCTGGCAGATAAAGTTAATCAGTGCTTTTGTTCCTTTATTACAACTGCAACTTCATCAGATAACTAACACAATAGATGCCAGTATTTAAATAGCTTACAATAACCAATTATGTTCACTTAACAATTAAAACAATTAATAAACTTGTTATCCGCAATATTTTATAAAAAAAAAATTCTTGTGAAAGTTAAAACCAGTAAAAATATTGTGATGTAGTATTTCCAAGTTCCAGTTGTAATAGAGTAACAAAAGCACTCATCAACTTTATCAACCTGATTCTGGCATTTATTCGGCAGGTTATTTTTGTATTCTGTGGTTTTGTCTTTTAGTTTTGGTTACAGTTGTATTCAAGAAATATTGGTACTTTCAGTTTCAATTTTTCTCCTAAAACCTTATACATTAAACAACCATAAACATAACACCGTAAACTGTGCTTATAAGCCTATTAAGGTGGATTATTACAACATACGTTTTAGTGGGTTTTTTTAAATTCTACTATTAAATCATTATAAGTAACAGCAACTGTTTTAAGTGCTCAATACACTATACTCATTCATTTATATTAAACACTTTCCCCCGGATTAAATAATCTTCTGTGCAGGACTAGTCTAGTGCTGCACGGAAGTGGCAGTTTAGGAGGAGGATGGCAGCGCACCAAGCATATTAATGAAGGCGCGCTGCCTGACCTCCTAATCCTACATGGAGCATGGATGACTGCAGAGCTCTCAGAATAAACAAGCCCCTGCAAAGTAGAACAGCAGAAACCGTAAATAAATGAGCAAGACCACTCATAGGTGTCCGCATATCCCCACCTACAGTCCCCCATGTGTACAACAGCAACAGGACATAAAAATAAAAAGAAGTAACCCCTGTAATTATTTTTAAAACTCTGAGTACAGCTAGCCGTAGGTGCGCAGGTGTGCCCATTGCTTAGCTACGGTTAAAGCAGTTTAAAAGGCTGAAGAGGATAACAAGGAAGATATATACAAATGAAGCAGCACAGCAATAGTGTAGTGGTCAGAGCATCTGCCTAACGAGCAGGCATTCCTGGTTTGAGTCCCACTGTAGCATATACCATTTTCCATGTGAAATCTGTATAACAACATTTATTTACATTTTATTGCTGTATAACCTACTAAATAACATTTAAATGTGAACTGGAGTACTGCATTAAATGCACATGTGAAGAGTCAGTACCATAATGAATAAGTCAGCAGTAAGCAGGCATAAGCACAGATAAGCAGTAGTAAGCATATGTAAGCATTAGTAAGCATGCACAAGTGCGTTTGGGCAGGGTGAAGCACCGCCAACACAGATTAAGCAAAGGAGAAGCTAACTGCATGTAAGACACTGTGACTGGAAGTCAGCAGTGCTAACCTCTGCGCAAACCTGCTTACAACCGCTTGAAAGTGCCTTAAGCACACTGTATCCAATGGCAGGTGTTTTGCCCAGCAGCAAAACAAACAGCCTCTGCAAGTCCAGAACCCAGGACCATGTACACCACACATGAAACGATTTACCACTAAGCCATGCCAGATATGCAGAAATTTTATGTTGTCAGAAACCTAACCCCCAGCCCAGTCATGCAAAACTACAGAGAATGTATACCTACAGCTAGATGGGTTTGTGTGTGCAAATATATCATTAACTAAATGGATACAACATATCTATAGATGCAGTCACATATATATGCCTATATATAAATATCCAGAGATATATACATATACATATATATATATATATATATATATATATATATATATATATATATATATATATATATATATATACAAATATATGAACAGATATACATGCAAATGCTGACAACTACACATATATATGTCAACATCTATATGTCCACATATACACATTAAATGACATATGTACGTTGATATATGTCTCCGTAGGTATATTCCGACATAGTTAGACATATGTAAGCAAATATATATACCCACAGAGGTATATATGGCCAGACATCTGTAGATACCATTGGTAGATGAACAGAAACATATATGTCCACATGCACCATCAATGGGCCTGAGAGGCCCCAAACAATATACATCACATACGAATTTGCATACCCCCACCCAGCCAAACATGTCCACCCTGCAATACACTACCAAGCTTATAGTATTGTATGTCTGTCACTGAACTAGGGAATTGAATCAGCCCTCTGTTATTTGTCACATGTCGACATTACATACCCCTCTCCCCCACCCACTAGGTGGTCCAAGCAGTACAGGCCCATCCAACCCAGTCCATCCCCAACCCATACATGCATAACCCACAGTTTTGCTTTCCCCCACCCACAGCACACACGCAGCCACCACCCCTACCCTGGTTACCGTCCCGTAGCTACCACACCACCACACATTGCCCCCCCCCTCGGGACCCATCCTGTATGATGTCCCAACCCAAGTATCCTAGGTGTGGCACACACCGGAGACCATGCACATAGCCAGGGGTACCTATGTAACCTTGGGTGTAGATGAAGGTTGAATACCCAATGTTTGGGTTGTCCCGCATGAGACGAGTGTATTCCTGGTACTAACAATAGATGTCACATGTGACTCTGTGTACACCAATGGATTTAGTGGTAGTTATCGCAAAGCATAAGTGGCACACAAGGTTGGCCGGTATGCACACGAAACACAGTATCCAGCAATACCAGTCAACATTACAGGATATGTAGCTATATATTTATAGGTATATGTGTTAGTATAAATACCCATAACTAAATAGATATATACCTCCCCCCTCTGTAGTACAAATGTATACATACATAGATAGACATATAAATAAATACCCACATATACATATATACATATGCAGACACCCATACAGCCACATGTCATTTTATATATATATATATATATATATATATATATATATATATATATATATATATATATATACATATATATATATATATATATATATATATATATATATATATATATATATATATATATATATATATATATATATATATATATATATATATATATATATACATACAGAGCAATATATATATATATATATATATATATATATATATATATATATATTATATACATATATATATATTTTATATATATATATATAATATATATATATGTATATATATATAATATATATATGTATGCAGACATATATAGACACACACACACACACACACACACACACACACATATATATATATATATATATATATATATATATATATATATATATATATACAACTAGGGGGGACACAGTGGACCCGAGAAGTCTAATCGTGGAACAGAGACAGGAGCATCCCTTGTGGGACACCCCAAAAATGTCTTGTTATAGGAGGAAGCCTGTGTGATGACCTATCAAGGCAGGGCGTGTACATACCCAGACTACAAGTGTGGGAAAGCCTGATGACCCAGGGGTCAAGACAATGTACGAGATGGGACCCGTGAAGTGGAGAGTGGGCAGTGTGTAGTGGTGTGTTTAGTGCTGACCTGCACCCAGAGTAAGGATGAGTGCTGTAGAGGAGGTGCGGGGCGTGGGAACTATGGGTATGTAATTATGGGTCTAGGCGTACAGGTGTTTGCTGGAGTGGGTCTATTCAGACCGCCCCAGGGATGTAAACAATAGTGTTCACTGGGCAGAGCAGCCGCCCAACGGGAAAACACTCCCACTACGAGTCCCACTGTAGCAAAGTCTATTTTACATGGCAAAGAACGGTATAACCAGATGTAGATGTAAGTATGTAGAGGTATGTGTGTGTATATATACCCATAACTACATGGAGATATACCTCTCACTCTCTGCAATACAAATGTATACATACATAGACAGACATATATATAAATGCCCACATATAGATATATACATGTGCAGACACCCATACATCCATATGTCGTTAGATATATATGTACAGCAATATATATATGTATGCGTACAAATACAGGATATATATATATATATATATATATATATATATATATATATATATATGTATGTGTAGCTATATATATATATGTGTGTGTGTGTGTGTGTGTGTGTGTGTGTGTGTGTGTGTGTGTGTGTGTAAATATACACATATATATATAGCTAGGATATGATACAGCAGTTAAGAATTACATATGTTCACAGGCCGTGCCAATGGGGTGAGGGGTCCAATCAACAAACGTGTCACACGTAGCATCAACCCCCCCCCCAGCTAGACTGGTGAAACATACAGACACACAATAAAAGTAATCACACCACTGCTTCCCAGACTACAGGCAGGATACTACCAGTGGGAAAGACCCACCAAGTCTAATCTTGAAACAAAGACAAGAATGACACTTGCAGGACAACCCAAAAATTTTATGGCTATTCGGGCTTCCAGCCATTACATGGATAACCTACAGCAGGGCATGCATGTTCCCAGACTACAAGGTTGGTGAAGCCTGATGACCCATAGGGCAAGACAACGTACGTGATGGGTCCCGAGAAGTGGAGACTGGGCAGTGTGCAGTGGTGTGTTTAGACCCGAACTGCACCCAGAGTAAGGAAGACTGCTGAAGAGGAAGTGCGGTTTGGGAGCTATGGGTATAAAATTATGGGCCTAGCTGTGCAGGTGTTGGCTGGAGCAGTTCTATGTGGACTGCCCCAGGGATGTAAGCAATAGTGTGCATTGGGCAGTGCCAATGCCTAGCGAGCAGCCACGCCTGGTATGAGTCCCACTGCAGCAAAGTCTAGTTTACATGGCAAAGGATGGTATAACCAGATGTGTTGTTGCAAATCCACTAAATGACATGAAAGAACACATGGTTGCAACATCTCACTATAGGCATGTAAGCTGAACTAATTGGCATCACAAGGTATTATTGCTGTGATGCTGTCCTCACCCTCACCCAGGGGTGTGATTGTCCAGACCTACCCCCAAATGCAGGGTATATACACAGCTGTCGCTGTAGAAGAAATGGCCAGCTGTGGACCTTCCGTTCAGCCGTCCTGCACATCCCTGGACATGTCCCCACTATCAGCCCCTCTGTGTGGTCCAATAAGACCACTTACCTATCGACCCCTGTTGCATTTGTAGTAATGTTCACAGTCACAGGTAGGTGACACCCTCCACACAACTATATTGGCAGAATCTGAAACCCCAACCCAGGTGTATTACCACAGCTGTCCCAGACTACACATGTAAATAACATATGAAGGGAAAACCCAAGCACACTTGGATCACCACATGGTGAAGTCCACCACCCCCCAACACTCCAGACCCCTACACCAACTACTGACACTGACATCTCCTGTCCTACCTCGTATACATATCCCAACACCCTGCAAACCTTTACTACCGCTCCCCCACCAATCAGTCAAATGGCGTACTATACAGTTAAAATGTGCCCCCGTCCCACCTACCTGCCTACACCTCCACTATTCACATCTACTCTACAACATAGGTATGGCATAACTAAACCTAACCCGAATACCTGAATGTAACCTAACCAGAAATGCTAAACTGGAATTCCACTTAATCTTACACTGACCTTCGTGAACAGTCATACCTGACATGTACACCTGACTTAAGCATGCATAATAACAACATGTACATGAAGTAGCGAGGGGATATGCGGCAGCAAGCGGTAGTATGCCTGTGTGGGTGGCGGTAGGCAATGCCCACACTGGTTAAGCAATGTGGAGAACAACCCAGTGTAAGATGCTCTAACTGGAGGTCAGCAGGTCTAAGCCTAGCACACATCAGTGCATACCCACCTACACTTCCCCCGCAGTGCCTTAGGCATGCTGTAGCCAACAGCCCTCATCGTGGCAGTAACAACATAATCAGCACTCCCAGGTCTCCCAACCCTGCACACTATAGTCCAAGTGAGTTACCACAAAGGCATGGCAGATATACAATCAGCTGCTGTTATCACAAACATATCATCTGGCACAGTCAGTCAACAGTATAGGAAATGTATGTAAGTATGTACATTAATACCAGCAAACATGTGCACAGTGCTCAGTCACAGTATTCTGAGCAGTCTATGAGTACCAATGAACAGTGTGTGTCCATGCATACTGTGAGAACAGTAGTCTCATATAATACTGAAGAGAGGAATGGAAAACGGGCCACGGCGTGGGGGCCTGTTTCATCCGCGGAAGTGGGAGATGAGGCTGGTCTGGTGTGTGAGCAAACCGCTGCATCTGAAAGCCCTGGCAGGATGCTATCAGTGGGAGAAACAGTGTAGACCAGCAAAGTGTACTCATGACACAACAACTGGTCCGTCCCTGCCGGGACCCACTAGATGTTATGGGTCACAATAATTTTTCCACCAGTATCAGAGGTGGATGAAGGGAAAGCTCGAATGTATGTGGACTAAACTGATGAAGAGCTTGTAGAAGGTTGCATCGAGACAGTAATATGGAGGAATACTGATACGTGCAGAGAGGGAAATGTGTGGAGGTGTGGTATGGCAGGGCTAGCAACTGCAGAATGGATGGATGTTGAGTACGTAGAGCTCGCGGTCCAGGGATAGGGAGCATGGGTATGACATTAAGGTAGAAATATGCAAATTACGCAGAGCTGCAATAGTGTAGTGGACAGAGCATCCGCCTACTGCACACACATTCTCGGTTCGGGTCCCACTGCAGTGCATTCTATTTGCCGTGTGAAATTGGTACAACAAAATAGTTTTGCTGTATAACCTACTAAATAACATTTACACTTCAACAGGAGTACGGAATTACACATAGCCACTCACTATTCCAAAGACATGAGACAACACACAGATATGTATACATAGACAACTTGTAATGGTACATTTTACAATAATGTATGCCATTACCGACAGCACATAGATCTGCACTTATGTAATCAGTGAGGAATGCAAGGCCCACACAGAAAAGTAGATGCAGACAGTGCAGATATATAACATACTATGATGTCCAGGACAGGCCCGTCAATTCATGCAACTGTGGACAAAGGATTTGCTATCAAGATAGGTAACAATAAACAATAACAGATGTAGTTCAGCAGCCGCCAGTTACACCCCATAGTCAAGGCCTAGGGGGACATTTATTGCCTGTAATAATGTCTATGTATCTGTCACGTGTATGGACCCTGACCAACAAATGTCGTGGGCATCCACAATATGACTGGGATGATAGCAGGAATGCCAGCAGTATATTATGATAGGCCAATACCAAACAACCCCTAACCATATCACAGCAGGACAAAGCCAGCCATATATGTGGAGGACAGAGGCAGGAACACAGGGCCATACTTGTAATATTGCTGTTACACACCCTGCACATTGCTGGTGTTACAGGATTCGATGCAACATACCCTTATGCAGGAATAACACATCAGGAACAAAACTGGAAGTAGCCATGTACTGATAGCACGCAACAGACAGATTGCCGGGTATATATCTAGGACAAGCCCTGTGTGGTTCACAGGCAAAAGCAAACAGACAATCCACTGGCCATCATGTGGATAGGGTCAGTCAGGAACAAACCAAATACACGCAAGGTGGAACAAGTGCATGGTTCAAACCAAGAACATCCAAGGAAACCAAAAACGAACCAGCACAAGGGAGAAAAGTACCTAAATATTATTTTATTGTGGCAATATCTAGAAATTGCATACTGTGGATAGGCCCACTGTTGAGAGCTATGCAAACAGACTGCATTACATCCTAAACTACTATGTACATGCAAACACTGCAAGACCAGCAATGTACAAAGCACATAACACCACTCACTCTGTCTGTAGGTCTGGAACAACCTAAGATTTTGTAGTTGTCCTGTGTCTGCAAGCCCTGCTGTAGTAGGTACCGCAACCTGCCGTCTGTAACACTGCTGCCCACATACAGGAAGGATGTCCTCCATACTGGAAAGGTGAAGGGACAACGCCCGTATGAGTAAGCATTTTATAGTACTGGGTTGCCATGACGATGGTTAACAGAATCACTACACAGCAGGTTGCACGCAGTCAGCAACTGTTGCACACTGATTGGTGCAGAGCCGATCACCTGATCATGTGCATCACCTACAAAAGCCATGCTGAAATCCATTCAAACCAACTCATTTGCTCTACTGGAGAGGGAGAGAGAGAGAGAAAAAAAGAAAAAAAAGAGGAAACCAACAAAAAAAATAAAGGAAATAGAAAACAAACGTGTACCATGGAACTTACACAGTGGGGAACACAGTACTACAGTCCACAACCGGGAAGGTGTCACATCCGTCCAAACACTAAAAGGTATGAAAAACACAACTGTATGTAATTTAATGTAGGATGTTGTATAGATTAATAGGATGTATGATGTAGAATGTTTGATATGTGACATCTGTAGCTGTCCTTGTAATGATGTCCTGCTGAACAACTGCTCTGGACAATATTGTCTGTCCCTGTAAGCAGTGGGACATACCCACCAACTGTGCAGATCAGCAATGAATGACAAATATGTCAGCCATAATATCTGTGCATGTTATGTTAGTGTGGAGAATAGCTGTTGGTGGATGTACTGCCATCATTATAGACACGTGTGTCAGTGCACAGCACTTGCAGGACAGTCATGTGAATTTGTAATGTAGCATGCACAAATGCCATAGGTGTGTAATAGGCATACCAGCAATCTCACACCATAGTTACCACCCTAATGTTAGGCTGTGTTCACATGTGGACCTGTCTGTGTTGCAGCAAGGCAGAACAGTGCAGCTGTGAATGAAAGATGGTTACAGAATGCGGACCAGATATCTGTATGCACTCCACATATCTCTATGATACGGACTGTGATGTGTATGTGTACAGATACAGACACTCATATAGACATAGGCATATCAACAACGTACAACATATATCTACACATATATGTACAAAGATGTATATTGATACACACATATATATAGTGACACTGACAATGGCATGCAGGTGAAATAGTCTGTAACAGGCCAGCAAAGAAAAGTTTCCCCACAGGGAGCATGGCTACAAACACATAGCACAAAGCATGGCACATACACATAGCACAAAGCTTGGTACAATACAACATATGTCCCAATGGTAGCTAAGCAGCTGACATAACAACTGCAGTCTGTGAATGTGTTGTTGTAGCTGATATGGTGGGGGGAGACATATATGTGTATTAAGAACTATGGTAACCCTGCTGTATGGGTGGCTCAGACCTGTTTCCATCTTTATGTCTTCCAGGAATTATGTCACATTGTTGCCTTCCCGCATACAGCGCCACAGATACGGCTGTAATCATCGACCACCTGGTACAGCACTAAGTACTTCTTTTTGGCTGGACAGCCCACGACCAGCAGGAGAGGACTGCCCTGCGGAATGAGCTAGTCCACAGGGTCAATGATCTCAGACTGCATAACCGCAGCTATTAGCAGGTCCAGCATCATTGCACTGACCTGCTTCGTCATGTACGTCAGCGTGCAGCTGACATAAGGGGGACCACCTTGCAATGGGGGGGCAATCCACCTATCCACCCCTCACTCATATGGAGGAGCTTCTCAGCAGCCTAGTGGCACCTGTTTGTCCACAACATCAACACCTGGCAGCGCACATCTTGGAGGTGGGTGCCAATGACACACCAGCTGAGGAGCATGCAGGCAAGGCCCCAGGGTACATTGGTACACCACTCGTGTGTATGCATCTGCAGCTGTACAGGTACATCATGCAAAACTGAGATGTCATATACTTAGTCTGCTGCTGTGTAGTAGTAATAAACTGTTGTGTAGAATATGTAATATTGTGTAATTCTACTGTTGATGTAACGTAATGCTGCACTCACCTGTTATGAATGCCACAGCTGTGGCCACTGACATCAGCTTTCTCGCACTTCTATGTAGGTCCCTCCAGGATACAACCACAGCAAGCAGCCTGTAGCCGGTGAGTATGGTTCATGTTCATGCATGATGATTAACTGGGCATGTAATAGCTATGGGCTATCCCCCATGCACAAGTCTAACTCACCTACCCATACTGCATGCTGTACACATTCACGTTTTGTAGCTGAAAAATGCACTGCATCACAGTAGAGACCATGCTGAGGTATCGGAAGGGTGCAACAGACACATGCAAGATAACTAACATCCTGTCAATGTGCAATGTGTCCACAGGGATGTGACATGTGGCAGGACACACGGCCTACAGTAGGGACATGTGTGATTCAACACCACCATGGCTGCAGCTGCACACACGCAGGTTAAGTAAACATTGCAGATGCAACCCTGACCCCACAGCACTAGCCACAGCAGTGTGTGCACTCCAAGGGATGTGCACATGAGTAGACCTTGCAACCATGCCGAGGTCTGGGACATGTGTGGGGCACCCCTGGTTGTCAGTGTAATAGTCATGTACTGGTCATACATGCACTGCTGATGTTGTGATCTTTAATGCAGACATCAGGCATCCAAAACTGATAGCTGTTCACATACCATCTCAGGTATGTGTTGCTACAACACACAGGGGCTGTGAGCATTGAAGCTGACATAACTGACACAGTACTACAGATGCATCAGTGGTTTCTGCAACTGCGAGGTATGGTGCACAGCAGAAGAAAGGATGCAGAACAGGCCACAGTAACACTTTGTACATGGGTGCAGTGTTAACACAGGGAGGGGCCATCACCTACCAACAAAGCCCATGCCTCACACACATATATACTGCCACTAGCATGATGTCACTATAGTTGCACTGCATGCTGTTAAGCTCCATGTGTAATGCATGTTGATAGAAGGCTAATGGGAGGACTGTGTGTATAAATGTGCAACTCCACATGTAGGAGTGTGGGGTGTGTGTGTGTGACTCGGTTGTGTTCGTAAGTGCAATCTAGTGGAGTATGAATGATGCATGTCAGGTGTGTGCCTGTGTGTGTGTGTGTGTTCATGTATGCACAAGCGATAGTGGGATTGATCACATGGTGGTACTTCCCCTTGGGATTGTGCCGTACATGGAGTGAGACATGGGACACCAGGACAACCTGTCAGGTATGTGGACATAAGACAGCTGATAGCATAACAAGGTCTGTAGCATGGAGCAGGCATTGGGAGGTGCAGTACGTACCAGGTATACACATCATATTGCCAGCAGCAGATAGGTAACTGGCTACCCACACATGCAGCACTACAAATGCAATGGGGAATTACCACAGCACATCAGTGAGTGTATCCAGGTAGTACTGTCATCCGCATGATGGGTCGCTTGTGCAGCAAATGTGGCATGAACTGAGCAAGACTGTAGTATGAGGCTCTGGTGTGTGACATATGTAGTGAATGTAGCAGCCCCAACCATATAGGGGCCTTGTACACCATTACTACCCATACACAGGGTAATACAGGGTGACAGCTGTGAGGCCATGTACAACAGGTCAGGGAGGCAATGGAGTAACAGGTCAGGTGTGGTAACCACATGTGTAGGCATGGGGAGTATTGATATATTAATGGGCTGTAGTGATGCGTGTGTATTAGCAAGTGCCATGCAAGAAGGGGAACATATATAACTGACTGTGGACTGTCTGAAAACTCAGGGAAGGTGAGGTAGTAAGGTGGCTGTCAGTGTGAGTGTGTGTGAGTGTGTGTACTGTTATACACTGCTGTACAGGTCTTAACATGTGTATTTGTTTCCCCCACAGGTGGCGAGATGGGTCAGGGTCCCTCCTGCATTCATACTGAGGTATGTGTCCCTACAGACACCGATGATGATGAAGGTACCGGTATGGCACAGGTGGGGTTGTCAGAGGCTGACACTGTGCCAACATGCGTCATCACCCTCCTAGCCACCCCAAGCCTGCACACAGTTACAGTGCCCCTACAAACCCCATCACATGTGGCCATAGCAGAGGGACAATTGATGCTTGGTGGCAATGGCCAGGAAAGTGTGGTGTCCATGCCAACTGTGTCAGGTCACAGTCAGCATAGCCGGACGTCCAGAAGGCCACCTCATCGGCAGATGTATCGTGGTGCTCATGGGAGGACCACAGGTCATCCTACCCCTGGCAGAATCGCCACAACTGGTACCACCAGGAGCAAGTTTTAGGCTGTAATGAAGGTACAGGCACATATGGAAATGCACTCCAGACAGGTCCTGAGGCTGCAGAGGTCTGCTTTCACAGCTGTAAGTGGCAATCTCCATGAACTCGCTGCTGCCTTCTGTGAATATACCTAGGTTATGGATAGATGGTGGGGTGAGATGGTTGACCTCCTCGACCATGGTATGTCTGTGCTAGAACGTGTGGTGGGAGTAGTGCGACATCCGTGTGGATGTAGGCCAGAGACACCAGCAGCTGGCAGTCAACGTGGACATGCCAGGACACACAGCTGCTCCCGTAGTGGCAGTACCAGCCCTAGCGCACCACAGGGGCTGCTGTCCACACCACACCACAGCAGGCCATGTGCACGTGGCCCTGGCCAGGCCCAGGTGGGACAAGGTTCCAGTGGACATATGTCATCATCGCGGAGAGTAGCACCTCAAGGTCTGTACCTGCATGTGCCCATGGAACCCCTGGCAGGCACAGTCGGCATGTCCGTGGCTGGAGGCACTGAACTGCACACTCTACCAGTATGGCCTGCAGCTTTCTAACATTACCCATGTGGGGCAGCACCATGGCAGAACTGTGTGCATGCATACCTACACACTATGTAAACACACCTAGGACGTCCCCATTCTGGCATACACCACATCACCATGCCCCAATCAAGGAACCACACCCCTCACCCACACGCATGATGACACATGTTTGGACCACCCTAGGCCTCTGGCACACCTGCAACACACCCTGTGCATATGATGATACCTGTGCCACATCCCTGTCATCCATAACATTAATGCACGGACAGGCTAACATGGTTCTGATGCACACGGTAACTGTAATGGGGTGTCGCAATGTACCACAGTTTAGAATGTAGTCAGGGGTAATCTGTACTGCATACATGTCAGGTAGTGTAGCCATGCAGCTATGAAGACATTCACACCCTGTGCATATGATGATACCTGTGCCACATCCCTGCCATCCATAACATGGATGCAGGGACAGGCTAACATGGTTCTGATGCACACGGTGACTTGATAGAGTGCTGCAATGTACTGCAGTGTAGAATGTAGTCAGGGGTAATGTGTACTGCATACATGTCAGATAATGTAGCCATGCAGCTAGGATGACATTCACACACCCTGTGCATATGATGATACCTGTGCCACATCCCTGCCATCTATAACATTGATGCAGGGACAGGCTAACATGGTTCTGATGCACATGGTGACTGTGATAGAGTGCCGCAATGTACTGCAGTGTAGAATGTCGCCATGGGTAATGTGTACTGCATACATGTCAGGTAGTGTAGCCATGCAGCTAGGATGCATCTCAGTTGTTGGTAACATCAATTGATATCCCCATACTGTCATCCATTTGTGCTGTAGGCATACATGTGTCAGCAGGAGGATGGTCCGCAGTCATATTCCACAGGGATATGTCAGTGTGGTGACACCATGGCTGTGACATATGTGGTGTACAGTTGCACACATACTACAGGCATGTATAACCGCTATTGGCCATGCAAACATGACCAGTATCCTGCTGGTGCAGGTATAATCTGCACCCTTATGTCAACCCATCTACATCCACATGCATCCTGACTTGGTGACACTGTGTCTAGACCCCAACCCGGGTATGTAGTGCTACTGATCTGTGTGGCTGTCATTGCACATACAACACCATCTGTAGGATGAGGTGTGTACCAGGTCACGTGCTACATGCAGACCATCCACAGACATGTACATTATGGTAATGGGGGATGTAATGTTTGTATATGGTGAATACATAGTGTGTCATACCATCATATACACATTGACCAACACATAACGGGTGACACACATCTTAGAAACCTGGTTGTATAGTTGCTAACTAGTCCATGTGTCCAATGTGTTACAGGTAGGCTGCACACAGCACATGTGTAACTGGACCGTATCCTGTTTTCTGTTATCTGGATGGTTGTTGGTGACATTGGCCACCTGAGAGTGGTACGTGGGCCATATATCAGGTGTACCACAGTGTAAAGACAGTGTGCACGGCACCCACATACCCCACTGGGTATTGTACACACTAGAACCCATCTAGATACTCTGACATACTCACCATCTCACAGTGGCCACGATGCAAAAACAACCCATTGCAAATCACAACAGTGGTACCACAGGGATATGCATGTGATGCACATGCCACAGGCATAGTAGGGTGTTGCATTGTGTTGCCACACCAATGGGCAACAACAACAATATCCATACTACTGTGTGGTAATGTGTATTGTAATAGGAGTATGTGGACTCAAACCAGTGTACCCTACAGATATGCACACATGCACATATACACACATGTGGCAGACCTCAATGGGATTCCCATGCCTACCGACCCATGGGTGCAACACTGTTGTGCTGGTACTGCAAGCACATGTAGCTGTTATGGAGTGGAGTGTAACAGGATACATGTTACGTTAATGGGGTTGAGAGGCACCACACACTATACGAGTTGTACGAATAGGCATCCCCCTAGCCAAACACGTCCGCCCTGCAATACGCTACCAAGTGTTGGCGATCCCATAACTAGGGTCAGTGGCAACATGGGGACACGATGTTACCTGTACTACATCCCACCTGTATGATGTCAAGCTGTTATTGGTAACATATCGTGCAGTACATTCTGGCTCCCATGGGGAATGCATTATGTGGATGCCATCGACATTACCAGGCTTCAGATACACAGACACAGATATGCAGATACAGGTATACAGATATATATATATATATATATATATATATATATATATATATATATATATATATATATATATATATATATACATACATATACATGTGACTACACATACACACTCAGTTATATGTACAGTACAAAACATAAGCGGTAGGTGTACACAATATGGAACAGCCACTATGCCTATAGTTGACCCCTGAATGACAGGACACTGTATGTGCCACCCATACAAATGACAATTGTTGCCTGTAAAATATACCCACGGAGAGGTCATAAGCGAAACAACACCCACAGGTTTGCTGACATGGTAACTTGTCATCGTGTACTATTACAGTTCTACATGCCATGCCATATAGCTGTTCAGACACTGACATCTATATCAATGGAGTGATGCTACAGTGGACCAGTTACACTCATACAGTTGGTTGGAAAGGTTCACAGCTGTTCCTATCCAGGTCAAGCCATTCACATTGTACAATAAGAAAGACACATTGGGCCACAGGATACATAACAATCGACAGTATGTACTCCAGGTGTGTAGTTCAGCAGCCTCTATCTACACACTGTACAAACACAGTAGGTGGTATGGACGTCTTATGACCACATGGGTTGTAACTGCTACATAACTTGGCATAATTGACACCATCATGTGGACACCAACACACAGAACAGTTTGTATGGCAGGGTGGCAGACGTCTGTAGTACCCAGATCCATGACAGTAATGTGTATATAGGTGACGTACGTGGTACTGTACATCCAGATACCTTAAGGCAGCTCAGCCCTAATAACCCCACATTTTGTAGCAGCCCAAGTCTTTTTCTGGTGCTCATCCCCTGGTCTCAATTATACAGGGCTATATACCACTGTTACATAGACTGGGCTCTGCAGTGCATGAGGGCACACATGTATTGTGTAGGTGGTGCCCACACATATATGGCCCCAGCCCCACCATATGTGTGTGGGTTACAATGGCAGTGGACTGATGGCAGACATGGCAGTGTGTTATACTCCCAGCCCACTATGGATTAACCTCTGACATGACATATGTGCACAGCTTGGTATGTAGGTGATGGACAGAGGCTGGACTACAGACACATATGTGGACAACTATTGCCATACACTATGCAAGGTGCAGGTGTTACATGATAGTCTGTAACATACCCTTAGTCAGGGAATTGCTGGTATGGACAGCCATGGATGTAGCCATGTACCGGTAACACACAACACACACACTGTCAGTGTATTATCTGACACAAGACCTGTGTGGTGGACAGACAAGACATGATAGTCACAGCTCTGGCCGGCATGAGAGTAAGTCCACAGTTGTGTGCTATGCAGATGCATTCGACAGCAAACTAGTATGTACACCCACACCCTGTAACAGCAGTACTATACAATGCATAACACAACTCCACTCACAGTCTGCCTGTACTTCCTGATCCTCCAACAAATATGTGGCTGCCCTGAGTGTGCCGGTTCAACTGTATGGGGTATTGCTACATGCTGTCAGTAGCACTGCTGCCCACACACGGGACAGATGCTCATCACACAGGAGATTTAATGGGGACCACGCACACATGATGTGTGGATCAATAGTGGGTGGTTGCCATGGGAGTAGTACACATGTGTAATCATATATCTGGCTATCTGGATATGTAAATTTACATATATTCCCACCATAGTTCCTGGAAATGAAGTGTAGGCTACCCCAGCCCATATGTTCCCAATGTCGTAGTTGCAGGGGATGTCAGGTATCTCTAGCAGGTATACTAGTAAGCTATTGCTACTGTCATTGGGATTGTCTTCACAGACATGGTGTGTGTGGCAGGTCACATCTGCTCATAACATGTGTGCTATTGCTTACTGAACAACATCCAAAGGACATCAGTGTACAGTACTGCTGCTAGCATGTAATGCCGCTGTGGACTGCAGCAGAGATATTGGCCAACATATGTGGGGGTCTGACACAGTCTGTACATTCCAGAGGTCTACACATATGCCCTTAGTGCTACACATGTGTACCATGCCTCACAATATGGATGTGGATAGCCATGTAGATGGGTATAACACATGACGACAGGTATATAATGTCCACCATAGGTCATGCATTCACACAGCCCTGCCTGGCCTGTAACAGTATGACCGCTGGTACAGGGGTACCATGGCCACATACTACACAATAGGTATTGACATACATCCACACTGCATCCCACTGCCCTGTCTGACATACATGACTGTTAGGGGAGGTCTGGCAGTGGGACATCTGGCTAGTATCTGCACAGGACATCCCACTGGGTAGGTACACTCAGCTGCTAGGCATGTCACAATGCACTGTGCAGGCTGCAGGCAGACTGGCTCAACACTGGCCTACACCTCCCAAGGGGGGAATGCATATGTACCTGCATATGCAGCAGGCTCCACAGGCATGTCACAGCACAGGGTAGGATACACCTGTGTGACAGTGCATATCCACAATCAATGTGAACACAGCCACAGCCACATATGGTTAGCTAGCATGGTATGACAGTATATGGACTATGTGTTTGACACCATCCTCATATGTACCACTCACAGACTGCCCTACATATACTGGCCTGCTACACGGTTTGGTCTGGTGGGTGTCTGTGGTATGGGACACATGTGTTTTTGGCCCTATAAACATGTACGCCACTACAGCACCATACAGTGGGGCAGCATGTAACATCTGAAAGTAGGGGAACTAGAACAATGTCATCTTCCACAGTCTGTACACAGGCTAAGGTACATATCAACACTACACACACTGTTGACATTCACCATAGGTACACAGACCTCAGTACTGTACGAACATCCTCAGAATTTGCAGGTAATGTAACCCCTACTGTACATAACATGTGTAGCAGTCAGATATATCCATGGCTTGTTCTCAGATATGATGCCACAAAGTATGGTGTACAGCACATAGGCACCACTTCATGCACGACATATGTACAAAGGTTGACAGAGGTGTGGCTGGGAGCACATACACAGGACCAATATTGACATGTTGCTGTGATGACCACATATCTTTACTGTTGTTACAGGGTTGTTGTAACATATGTCCTTTGAGGGATATGACGTCTGTTTCTACCACAGCTTTCTCCATCTACTGACTGCAATCCTCACACTACCTACAGCAGTCGACAGCTAGATGCTCCATGGGTGACACATGCAGCCGTGGACACAACACTGCCAGGCTGAAAATGACCCTGCAGATGGTGATTCCCCATCAACATGGAACTGACATGGCAGGTATTGAGACATGTACATCAGCCATATCCACACAAACACTGTGAAAGTAACATTACTCCAAATGCAGTATAGCAGAACCTACAGGCTGTAGTCAGGTCAGGCACATCCACCTCCCGTTTGATGCACTGTTTCCACAGTGTATGTTAGAGGTACACTGCAATCCATCTGGGATGCTGTTTGGCACACAACAGATCTAGTTCCTGCTCACAGTGGGTGACAAGGGCAAACGCCACCATGATGTTCCAGGGTATTTGCATACAATTGGCGATGGGGATGTTACCACAGCTGTTTCACATGCAATCAGTTAGGGGAGGGCTGCAATTCATGCAGAGGCCATCAGGTGATCATGAGCATTACCTACATTACACATGCTGCTGCCTAAGCAAAGCAGGTGTAGGTCTCCAGATCCACCTGAGAGGGGGTGGGGGATGCAGACAGAGGTTAAAATGTGTCAGAGAGGGGTGGGAGGGTAAAACTGAGGCATGGTTGTGTCACACACCTAGCAGCACAGAGTATCAAACCCATGACAACTATGTAGTGCTAGCACAGTTTGCTGAAATTATTGGATGCACCACATGGGTTACCTGTTGTGGAGCACTCAGAACATATATGGGATGGTGAGTGACATCTGCAACAGGGATACAGTAGTTGTACGGTAGGTGACATACACATGCCTGTCGGCATGAACAGGTGCCAGCGTCGACACAGCCGCATTCTCACAAGGACACACACACATACTGACACACGTGGCAGGGCCAGGTGTACAACTCATCGGTTGTGGGATTGCCACATCACATCACTGTGCAGGTATCCCATGCACCACACAGGTCATACAGGGGCTGTATGGGTGAAGGGTATGGGAAGGTGTCTGACATCAGACAGCATGCTGCAGTATGCCCATGGGGGTTTTAGGGAGTGTGGATGTGAACATCTACAGCATGCAACGCACACACAAACACACAGGGTGCCACTACTGAGATGCATGTGTGCATGTCTGCACAGGTGTGTAGTGTTCGACTGTGCCAGATGGCTGTCCATGGCTAGGCAATGGGTGTACCTTGGCATCATGCCACATGACGATGGTCTGCATTGTGGCTCAGGGATGTGGTGTCTGCATTTGCCCACACAATCAGTGACAGACAGACATGCACACACAGACTCACACATGCACAGTTACCACATCTGGGGTTTGACCTCCTACCTAACTACATTATCACACTACAGCAGTACGCAGTTACAGCATGTGCCGTGGAGATTACTGGGCTACAGCTCTCCCAGGGGAGTATTTCTAGGTGGGTGACATCATCAGCCTTGCCAAAGTTGGGTATGTGAAATGTAAGGGGTGTGAGTAATCTAAAAGCATTGCTCTCTACACAGTCAGTGAGAGACAGATACACACACAAACAGTGACACACACTCACACACACAGTTACCATGTCTGGGGTTAGAACTCCTACCTAACTAGTCTATCACACTACAGCAGTACGCAGTTATGGGATGTGCCACAGAGATTACTGGCCTACAAGTCTCCTGAAGGTGTATTACATGTTGGATAACCTCAGATGGCTTGTCAGGGTATCGCTATGGGGTGACAGTGTGTGCATGGCCCATACACCATTCATGTAGGGGTGACATGCCACAGGCAGCCACACACAGGGTCATATGTCACAGTTGCGTGTCTATGGCAACTAGCTGACAATGTCCTTGTACAGCCATGTTGCACAGCTGGCACGTGGACCACATAGTCTGTGGTGCTGACAGGTATTAGTCACTAGTAACTGCAGTGTGTGACATCTGCAACTGATGTGTTTGGGGCCCTTTGGCTATGTGCTCAGTGGGACAGGCGTGGATGTCTCCTTGTCACTGTCACCCTCTTCCACACATATATATCCATCTACCTTTGGCGTATTATGGTGTGTTGTCCTTACATATATGTCTGTATTCCTATTCACTGTGTGTGCAAGACATGAGTGGTACATACTGACATGTGTCTGCAGTAACTATTGCAACCGCTGTATATGTCTGGTCCACTGGTGTTTGCATACATGGCCTTCATGTGTTTGTGTGTGAGCATGCCCAGTATGACCTTTCAGTATGTTGATGACTAACATTGCCTTCATTACTCTAAGTGTGTGAGCATGCCTAGTAAGGCCGTCTGTTATGCATGTGTGGAGCATGTCCGGTGGTTTGTATTGCACAGCTGACCTTTGTGTTGTACACTGACAGGTAGCATGCTGTGTCTGCAGGGTATCCACCGATCCTTTGGCATTGACTGTTGCAACATGTCTGCATAGCAGGGGGGTGCACCTGACTATTTCTATGTGTCTACACAGGAGTGGGGGGGCACACCTGACTGTTACTATATTTCTATGTCTTGCACTCAGCTATTCATACTCATACACTGTTGGGACCTGCCTCACATGCTGGGGAAAATCGGGATTCACTATCCTTCCTCTCATTTGCATAGAATTGCCTGCTAATGCATAGTTACATGTGTCACACTGTGCCTCCCCCCTTAGCAACCACTTCTCACTGGCCAGGTTGTCTTTTGCTTGCCATTGACTTGCATGGCAGAATACTGATTTTAGTTAGACTGTTGTTTTTAGGTTTATTTTCTTATTTCCCCACTGGTCCCGTTTGTGCGCCTCTGCCCTATGCTTCAACAGATGTGATCGGCGGACATATCATAAAAGTTGTATTTTGTACATTTGGCATTTTTTGCAATGCCAATGGCCTTCTACGTGGCCATTGGCATGCTTCCTCAATGCTATGCAGCCTTTATTTGAAGCTGTCATAGCTCTATTTTGCAGTTTGCAGTACTGTACTCGGTTACTAACCGAGTACATTTCTGCATATTACGCTAGTCCTGCACGCCCTAATTCCTACTTCCTGGATGGCAAATTTACCTCATTTGCATGGTTTTCACCTGCAAATGGGGTGATTTGCATACGGGTGCTGGGGATGTGCAGCACTAGTGCTACAGCACTCGCGCACATCAGACGTGCACGTACGTGGATCACTCAGCCGCCATATTGGCAAAATGTCATCTAACCTAATCATGCACGCCGTGCAAGCTTTTGAGAATCTGTGGGTTTATTTATACATATTTTACTGTCTAGTTATTTTAAGAAACTACAACCAAAACAGCAGCTTAGTGCTAAATACAATTTACACCACTGATGTCTTTTTCTACATTACAGTATTATAAACCAGAGCTGTTTTTAGAGACCATTTGCTCTTGTACCTTAGACTAAAATGGAGGGTCAATAAGTTAGTCTTATCAGTTGCTAGTTTCTTAGCACTTGGTATAACTCAAGCAAAATAATAATTGCCTGATGCTCACAGACAGTGAATTATACCTTAAGTTTACTATATTTGTGAGCGATGCAAGTACTTATCTAACCTGGAGGCCACCCCTCTCACAATCAAACACATCCTGTGAGTAACACACATTAACACACCATTTTACACAAAGTCACCCTAAATTATCATACAATCAGGCTTTCAAAAAGTCCTCGCCCAGGATAAACTAAGCACTAGAATATATATTGGTACAACTACAGCTGGGAGTCACCAGGTGGTAGATTATCCCAAATACAGTGTATCAATACTCTCAGCAGACACAAATAAAAATACAGCAAGGATTGGTGATTCCATAGTCAAGCACACCAATTCCACTGTCACAAGGCTGAATAACTGAAGGGTGACAGTGAGTTGTCTTTCAGGAGCTGAGATAGCTAACATTTCAAGGGCAGGGCCCTTAAGAACCTTAAACCAGACAAATATCATTATGACATGGCGGTGGTCCCTGTGGGGGTAAAATATTGGCACTCAGACCCCTAGAGATATGCACAAAAAAATGTCAGAGCTCTCTGTACATGCCACAAATGCAGGAAATACTTTGGTATTGAACAGAATCTTTCCTTCACCAAGAGTGATGCCAAAATACAAAGAAAAGAAGATTGTTTTTTACAGCAGGCTAAATAGCACTGTTCTAGGGGGATCCAGTGTGGGATGACATGCCTGAAAATTGAAACTGCTTTGTCAGGGACAGAGTTCACCTCTCATTCTAAGTGTTCCATATACTGGTGAAAAAGTCGTTGCTGCTCCCACAGTGCTCTTTTTTATTTAATGTCCCAACCTAACTATTAAAACAAATAAAGTATAATACTCCATCAAAGTGGCTCTGCTCACTGCTAGAAGTCTGATTAATATGACATTGAGGCCCTCCTGCATTTGGAACACATTCATATGTGTGTTGTTACTGAAATCTGGTTTAAATGCTCAGATGGCACTCCTTCTATATTTGGATTTTGCACATATCATACCTGTAGACCTGATAGAAATGGTGGTGGAATATCCTACATTTGTTAGAGAACACACTACCTTGAGGCAGTGTCCAAGAAACTAAAATCTAGAAACTTACTGAGATCCAAATCACACTAAATAGGATCAACTATCAGAGCACTGCTCACTACAGGACTCCCTCTATGACCAGTGAAAACTATGTTAGATTCCTAAATCTTCTTCTTTCGGCTTTTCCCAGTTAGGGGTCGCCACAGCAGATCACCTGTCAGCTCATGACTGGCAGTAGAGTTTTATGGTGTCGAGTTGCCAGCCCGGCACCCAACCTTCCACGGAAGGCACACAAACACACTCACACCTAGGGCCAATGTAGAGTGTCCAATCCACCTACAGCATGTCTTTGGGAGGAAACCGGAGCACCCAGAGGAAACCCACACGACCATAAGGAGGACATGCAGACTCCACACAGAAGGCACCCCAGCCGAAGATTGAACCAGAGAACCTCTTGCTGTGAAGTGACAATGCTAACCGCTGCACCACCGTGGCCACCCTGTGTTAGATCCCTAAATATTCTGGATGAAATCCTCATTTAAATTTGTCTATATTCTCCTCCATTGACAAACTGGCTAGTATTTTTAGTTTTTTCTTTCTTCTCTTATCTTCATTACATCTTCAAGATTATCTGGCTAGTATTTTTTAGTCTTTCCTTTCTTGTCTTATCTTCACTAAATCTTAAAGATTATCTCTACTAAACATACTGTATGAACAACAATCATATGTTACTACCTGCTATACTTTTAATTCTATGTCTAAACCACTGTGCTTATGTAAATATCTTATGTAATCGTATGTTATTATCTGCTATATTTTATAACTGTATGCCTAAACCACAATGCTCATGTAAATATCTTATGTATAGTATGTTATCAATTGTTCTGGAGCTTTTCTCCCTGGGCCTCCATTGAAAACGGACAGCTCTATCCACCTCGTCGGACCTCCCTGGTAAACAAATGTAAAATAAAATAAATAAAATCAATTCCTGTGAACAGAAATTCCATCATCATTGGTGACTTTAATTACTTGATAATGAACTGAGAAACCCATACCTCAAATATAGTTTATGCCCAAAACTTATTAAACTTCAAACAAGAGAATTCCCTTAACTAAATTGTGAGAGCTCCTACTACAGGACAACACATTCTTGACCTAGTCCTTAAAAAACACAGCATCTATGTACCATTCTCATGATAGTCCTTTCACCGATTAAGTCTAATCACAAACTGGTAACATTTTCCATCAACATCCCTAAACCTTCAGATTCACATATCACTGAATTCAAGGACTTCAAATGTACAAATTTAAATTCCATGACAAAGTCCCCAAATTGACATACAGCTGTATTACATACAATGTTGATGTGGCAAGTACTTATGCAGACAAATTCTATTCTCACCAGGTTAAATATATTAGCTTAGTTGTCTCTATACCTCTCAGCCTGGAAACATCAAAAATCTGGACAAAGGCCCATGAAAAACAGGTACAAATCTGTATGCTGATTAACATAAAATGTGTGTACATAATTATGTAGCCCCACCCACTCCGATGGAATTGTGGGATACCAGCTTTCAAATGCAAACTGAAGAACAGACAACCAAAATATAGCCCCATACCCCCCACTAATCTCTTCAGCAGTATGTCTATAAGTATGTAAAGTACCAAAATGAGACATTTCCCAAAGCGATCCATTCCCTCAGTGGTTTTAGGGATGCACAAGCACCAAAATGAAACGTTTTCCAAAGCGATCCATTCCCTCAGTGGTTTCAGGTATGCACAAGCACCAAAATGAAACATTTCCCAAAGCAATCCATTCCCCCAGTGGTTTCAGGTATGCACAAGCACCAAAATGAAATGCTTCCCAAAGCGATCCATTCCCTCAGTGGTTTCAGGTATGCACAAGCACCAAAATGAAACGTTTCCCAAAGTGATCCATTCCCTCAGTGGTTTCAAGTATGCACAAGCACCAAAATGAAATGTTTCCCAAAGTGATCCATTCCCTCATTGGTTTCAGGTATACACAAGCACCAAAATGAAACGTTTCCCAAAGCGATCCATTCCCTCAGTGGTTTCAAGAATGCACAAGCACCAAAATGAAACGTTTCCCAAAGCGATCCATTCCCTCAGTGGTTTCAGGTATGCACAAGCACCAAAATGAAACATTTCCCAAAGCGATCCATTCCCTCAGTGGGTGCAATAAGCTGTCATTTAGTTATAATGTTAGTCTGAGTGTAATGTATGTTAATCTTTGAAATGTTGTGAATGTACATAATTGGAGCTTTTCTCCCCAGGCCTCTGCTGAAAATGGACCTGTATCCAGTCAGACTTTCCCAGTTAACAAATGTAAAATAAAATAAAATATATAAAAAGCAAAATGGGATTTTTAAGCTCAAACTAGTATGTTGGTCCACAAGCATATATAAACTATTCGGTAAAAGAAAACCAAGCATCCCTTGAATTCAGATTAGCATCAGAAGTGACAGACAAGTACAAATCCTTCTTTAGTTACAGAAAGATAAGAAATACATCCAACATTGTGCAGAGCTCATGCAAAATGGAAACACCCACTCTGATACAGCGGATATTGTCAACAAGCAAACTTCACCTTGGAGGTAACTACACAAATCCCACATATCTTTGAAGGCTTCTAACCCCAATTGTCACCAAAGAACATTTAATAAAAGTACTTTTTATAAAACAAAAAAGTACGTCCTCCATGGGACCTAATAATATATCCAGCTGCCAAATGAACATCACTAAACAGGTGCAGACAGACACACTTCTTAATCTATTCAATTTAAGCTTAGCAACTGGTTTGTCCCCTAGATATGGAGTGCAGTTGTGGTGATATCCTTTCACACGGGTAGCCCTACTATTGACCCCAGAAATTACAGGCCCATCAGTTTGACGAGTCTCATGTGCAAATCCAAAACCATGAAACATTATAACTGACCCGATTAATGCTAATATAATACATCTCGTCAGATGTGACAACCAGCAGTTTAATTTTGTCAAGGGTACATCCTGTCTGATGAATCTGGTAAACTTCTAATGGGTAACACTGTAGTGAACTCAAGGCACACTGTCCATACAGTATACCTTGACCTTGCTGAGACACTTGATACTATACCTCTTGCCAATATAATAAACAAACTAAAAGCATTCCAAAATGACCCCATGTAGTTAGATTGATTGTAAATTGGTGGAAGGACGGGTTAAGGTTGCTTCTTCAGAGAGCATGAAAGTGACCAGCAGAGTTCCCCAGGGATCTGTCTTGGGATCTCTGCCATTATGCATCTACTTCTTTGATCTCCAAATCACAAATGTGGATCTCTGGTTAACCAGGTTCGACATGATTGCAAACTGGGTGCCACCCTAAACTCCCCCTCCAACACGCAGGCACTCCAACATTAGCTTACATTTGTTAATAACCAATGTATTAAAAATGTACTCAAATTAAAAACATTAAAGCACAATATTGTTATATTTAATAAACAATCCCTCCCTCCAGTTTATAACACAGGCAACACCCTGAATTAAATATGAGGTTGCAGTAAGAGATTTTGGAACATGCAGGATAGTTGCCCCTCCTTTGATGATCATTTTGCAATCATAGTTAGAAAATCCTTTTACTTGTGCAACGGTATATCTTCATGATCAAAATAAGTTCTTACCCTCTTGTATTCTGCTCTGATTATGACTATCACAGAATGCAATGTCCCCCTTGGGATATATCTGATTAGACATAACAAGCACCTGTTAAGACCACAAAAGTTCCTAACTAAAAAGATCAAGAACTAAAAAAAATGAGCTATCAAAAGAGACTGGAAGCTATATCCTTCTATTGATTACCCTATAGTCTGCTCCTTATGGGTGATATGTGCCTCACATATGGACCATAAGGAATCTAGTAGAATAAAACCTCTTAGAGCTTCATAAATCAAACAGTTATACAAATACTAAGGCCAGCGACCTAAATCTACTTAAAGAATCTAAACAAGATAAAGAGATAGATTTATCAGACAGCACCTACCGCTTTTCTGGAACCAAATTCCTCTCCAAATTAAGCAGTGTGATTCACTATCTTCCTTCAGAAGGGAGCTAAATAACTGGATGGGCATTCATAAATTCATCCCTAGTATGACAGTGACAGGCCTGTCCTTCCTTGAAAATGGAGCTAAGATACAGGGTGGGTACTGGCAAAGTGTTAATGGCCTTCTGATCCAGTTACCTTGTATTTTCTATGATTTCTATGATTTTTGTAAGGACTTATAATTATCTTTATTTTCAACTGACTTTGGCATTCCTGGTGGTGTTTTCAGTTCTTTACTGATTCTTTTGATAAAATCTTGTATATGTGTAGATTGTGATTTGTTATAGACATTTAGTATTTTTTTCTTTTACTGCAAAGTGTACAAATGTGAGTAGACCTCCAAGCTGGTTTATTTTTGAGTTTTCCATCATATTTGGTTATTGGGGATTACTTGGTCTATGCTCTTTAGTAGATGTATATACAATTTTGAGGTATCAGTAACTGCTGAGGTTGCCTGGAGGTGGAAATTTTACAACAGAGTTTTCAGAGCTTTCTGTAAAGTTTTAGTATGTCTGCACTTTTAAAGTTCTTGAATTTCAAGTGGTTCCCACACTGTAGTGCTATTATTGTTTATTTCTATTTTCTGGAGGATTTGACTCCCTCCTGCATCATTCTATGGCTCCCTATCCAGTGCAACACATCCATCGCTGGGTCTAGCAAACATCTTTCTATCCCCTTGGACTAACTTCATAGGACTGGGGCTGATAGAGACCCTATCAACTAGATTTGAAACTAAAGGTTTCAAGCTGGGGGTGGGGGTCAGTGTAACACAGTGTGGTGGGTCTCACTCTAGGATGTGTCAAAACTGATGCTGTGAAAATAATATTGTAACTAGTATTGAGATATAATGTGTCAAAAATGATGCCTTATAAATGAGGTTGTAAATATTCCTGTACAGAAAACGTTTTCCTTCAAGAAGGAAAGGTATGTCTCCATATTAGGAAGAAATAGTCCTTTAAAAAATGCTGGTAACAAGCAATTACCTTGTGGGTGTAAAATGTAAGGTATAAAAACAGAGGGCCGTGCCCTTGAAGGTTAAAGTTAGCTTCTCAATTAAGGGGAAGGTCTTGCCTGGAACAGCGGTCCTGGGAAGTGCATTGTGGAAGAGAAGAGACAGCCTGAAAGAGCCTGAGAAAGATTGGAGATATTCTGCAGTGACTCCATCTGGAAAGAAACTATATGAATTTATTTTGGGACTACTCACAAACTGGTATGAGAGACTGCACAACTTCGGCATTACTTTTTTTTTCCTGTCCTAAAAAAGAATCTATACCAATGAACTGTTATTTTGCCTTAGTTTGACACACACACACACACACACACACACACACACACACACACACACACACACACACACACACACACACACACACACACACACACACACACGCACACACACACAGAAAATGAGTGCCTCTGCTTCCTTTTTAGATACCACAATACACACACAGATATAATGCTAAGCCCTGAATGTTCTACAGATGTATGTTTGCTTAATATCCTGTAATTCATATTCAGACTGATACCCATCCTTAGTCTGGAGTATGTCTTTGTACTAAGCCAGTACTGTGAAGGACAGGGTGTTACATTAGTACACTAATCCGGCAGATGAACACCAACTGAGAACAGAGTTTCTTTGACAAGCCAAGAATAGACATAAATGTAGTACCCCACAGGGAGGTTATGAACAGTCAAGACAAGAATATAAAATGTAATACCAAACTGCCTGGGGAACCTAATATTCAACATTCTTATTCATTAACTGAAATAGTTTTAAGGACTGCAGTTTATTTCTGACAGCGGTCACTCGGTTAAAGATACCTTACACCAAAAAGCTGAATCTATGAGTGTCAGAAGTATACACTGTGTATGCCTCTGCATACATTTATGTTAAAAGCTGACTGTAGTAGTTGCAACACATAGCTTTATCTGCATTACAGATTCTACACTAACTTTGTTTTCTTATGTGGCATCTATTACTTTCTTGGCTATGGAAAGAGGTGACAAATAGTTAATATTGGTACAGTCACGCACTGCTACTACTGAAGGAACATTCTGATAGTCATACTTGGCACTTGGGCAGAAGAAACAAAGCTAGGGGTAAGGGTGGCAGCACAATCACATAAATGACTTCTTGACTTCTACATTTTTGTGGTGCATTTCGTAACATGATAGCCATCTCGCTAAATGTTTTTCCTACCTCATGCCTGACAACCATTTGGCCAAATGCAATTAAAATAAACCATTCATTCTCCAGTAAGGTAAGCGATGTTTCACAGTGCATCCATCAAACAGATAGCCATCAGGGAATTCTTGCTTTAAGCTCTACCTTCCCCATGCTTGCCTTGACAAGTACTTAAGATTGGGATTGCAATGGGTTTGGCATGGAAATGTCACTCATTTATGTAGGTGATATAGACCATCATCACCCTTATCCGTCTTGCTAGTGGACAGTTAATGCCAGGTTTCTGGTCTTCACTGGTGATACAATGATAGGAGACACACCTATGAGATATGAGGAGAGGTATAGCTAATGCCTCTTTAGTCTTCCCAGTCTGTATCACAAGTGCCAGTAATTGAACATGGGTCATCTGGGTCATAGTCAACATTTTATCCCTTTATGCTGGACAGCCAGCTGAGCCAGCTCCCTTATAGTGTTGCTTTCATCCTGTCACCAAACACCCACTATGCATGCTTGCCAGGTATTAATAGGTTGAGGTATGCTTAACTGAGTTGCACTTCAGCAAACCAGAATCCTAGGAGCCCGCTTCACTGAACAAGTTCCAACCTACAAATGTATTTCACTTTGGACTACAAAGCCCCTTCATTCCCATGTTCATAAAATAACTAGTTATGAGGATACACAACTTTGAGGTATGTTACAAAGTTTGTAGGTTCAAGTGATTAAATGGGCACACAGGATCTTAGTTAGATAAAAAGTGACCCAATCAAATAAATAAATACCATTAAAATATACAATGCAAGAGTATGTGTTGTTTCATTGCTTGACTTGTGTGGGTTTTCATGTTTAACATCTGCATTATATTAAATTCATAACATACAATAAACATCTGAAGTAAGACCATGTCTTTCTTGAGGTATCTGATACTGGCACTTCTGTTTTATATTTCTAGTGATTTGACTGAACAATGCATCCAAGCAAGAGCTTCATTACAAGTAATAATGTTAGCATAATGTTCTGTACCCTTTTCGTTTTAAAATTATTTGCCAAGCAGAGCACTAGATTTTTTGCAATATGTGGTTCAGAGTAAGATTTGTATAACTTCACCTCTAGTATAATTGCTGTAAAACAATTACCTAACACCACTGCGAATCTTTCAGTGCACACTGTATTCAACATTCATGACATCTCCATCTTCTGCATTCCTTGTACCATTTCAGTGGTCATTTTTCCCTTCCAGCCTAACTATCCGATTCATCCCAACACATTGCACTAAAAGACTTGTTCCCCTGCCTTGGCTCATCATAGCTATTACTGGTATAGCTGAGAGTCAATGGGAAAGGGGGCCATTATCCTAGACAGTCCATTTCTTTCTCCATGCAACTAACCTTCTGTACATCTCTGCAACTGCATGCAGTGTGTGCAATGTGTGGACATTGCTCCCCATGCAAGTGGCTATCCCCGTAGGCAGTCCTACCTCCTCCAGCTAGGTCTTCCAGGCTGCATCGTAGAATCTCATAGTAGGACACACTCCCCCAAGATACACAGACAAAGGTGTAAACAGTTACATAACTTACATAAGACAACTTACAGTGAGCAATGCTGGAAGCAGTGCAGTTAAAACAAAGAGATGAAAAAAATTCGAATGAACAAAGTGACTTTTGTATTGGTGTTTTCATAGAAAATGAACTGTTAGTTTTGCCGAATAGTTTATTGCTGTTACATTAAAAATGATAACATGGGGAGAACAAACAAGCTATCTCAAGTAAAACTGCAAAGCCATTCTTCAGTCTTACCTAAACATTTAATTTTTTCACAAATTTGTACAAAAACATAGGAGAATAAAAAAAAACATGTACAATAGGATTAAGAGAGTTACTTTCTTGAGCTAATCAGCCAAAGTGAGCTGGTCAATTAACAAGATGGAGAAAATTTCTGATTCACAGAGAAACACCTCATTAGCAGCCTATTACCATGTCTCTAAACTGGACACTGACCTGTCAGGCCAGATAGAGCTAGTATTCCCCCTACCAACCTACACATAGTGGTAGCATAGTCACTCCCCCTACACTCAGACACACACACACCTTACCTCTCAACGTCTTAGCATAAGAAATCTGGATGTAACAAGCATTTCAGTACTGGGAGTGTACGTGCAAGTGTCTGTGAGTTAGAGTTAGAGTAAACGTTAGGAAAGGGAAGGGTTTAGTGCTGTTCATGTGTGCTGCTGTATGTGGGATATATCTCAGTGTCTTGTGTAGTGGTAGTGTTACGAAAAGTGTTTTCTAAGGTAAGGTACAGGGTTAGGGACAGTGTTATGGTTAGAGTTAGGGGAATGCCTCCCTGTCCATTTTTTATTTATTTTACATCTGTTTACTGGGAAAGTCCTACTGGACACAGGTCCTTTTTCAGTGGAGGACTGGGGAGAAAAGTACCACATTTACTTAATAAACCATAGAACAATGTACAATAATAAATGACAAAAATACAAAAAATGTAATAATAAATGAAAGACAAATACAAAAAGTAATGCAGAGGAACAGCATGTAATACAAACAATACAAAGTAATACAAAATAACACCAGGGAATGCTATGCAAAGAGAGTGTGATGTAACCTGACAGGGGAGATGGAGCGGGAGTGTAAAAATACAGTTGGAGATAAACAGAATACATAAATCATTATGCAGGAGTGATAACTGAGCTTGAGTGTAATACAGTAGCCAGTACTAGTTTCAAGGCCTGGGGAAGACATTTGAAAGTGGTTATTAGCTACTGAGGAAAGGAGATTGGGCTATCATGTAGGGTTACAGGGACAGACCCAGGGGTTTGGAAGATGTGTTTTGAGTAGCTTTTTGAATTGTGGGATAGAGCTGTTGGAAATAAGAGGCCTTGGGAGTTTGTTCCATAATTTGGAAATGTAATGTGAGAATAATGATTCACCGACTGCATTGTTTGCTTTGGAGACCTGTAGGAGGGATTTGTTGGATGACTGGAGATGTCTAGATAAGTTGTATGGCTGTAGGAGGTTTTGAAAAGCTGGAGTTTTATCTGGTTAATGCAGGATTTTGTGAGGGAAGGTAAGTTGATTAAAGTGCAGTAATTGTGGTAGTTCAAGCCAGTTTAGCTAAGTGATAGGCAGTGATAGGATCTATATGAAGCACGAGTTGTAAATTTGCCTGTCTTATTGTAACAAGAGTCAAGTTTGGTGAGGTCTGTTTTACAGAGGTTGGTAGTACTGGGGAAGCACATACGGGAGTAGATAGGAGGTGAGTTTGGGCAATAGTGGATTTAGTATTCTTAGTTAGGAATTTATTATTCCTATACAAGAGACCTAATTTCTTATGGACCTTTTTAATAGTTTGGGCAATATGTATATTGAATTTCAGATTGTTGTCTATTTCAACATGTAGCAGTTTTTTGTGGGTTACGGGGGGGTAATGATGGCTTTGTTTTTGGATAGGTTTCTGAAAGGTGGGGGAGTATTTACTTGAGAAGAGGGGTTTTTCCCTGGATGAAAGAGGAGAAGTTTTGTTTTGTTTGAATTAAGGATAAGGTGGGATTTTGTGAGCCAATTTTCAGCCAATAGGAAAGATTCCTGGGTGTGTTTGTGGAGAATTTGAAGAGAGGAGGCTGAGCATATGAGGATTGAATCTTCATCATATTGGAATATGGTGGCATGAGGTATGGAGGTATGGAGTTGACTGGTAAAGACAGAGAAAAGTAGGGGCACCAGGATGATACCTTGGGGCACTCCTATGCCGACTGGAAGGAGGGGGGGTAGTTGTTCCTGGCACAGGGCAGCTTGTTGATGTCCTGTTAGGTAATTTTTGAACCAGGACATGGATGAAGTACAGAGGTTTAGGGAGGAGAGGATGTTGATCAATTTTGGGTGGTTAACCATGTCAAAGGCCTTGGATAGGTCTAGGAAAATAGCAGACACATATTGGCCATTATTCCTATGATGGTTAACTGTGTTGGTAAAGAACATCAGGGCTGTGGTAGCACTATGAGAGTGGCGAAAGCTGTGCTGTGTATCTCTAAGCAAGTTTTCTCTTTGAAGGTAATCTGTGAGTTGAGTATGGATGACTTTCAAGAATTTTAGACAGGGGAGATAAGATAGCAATGGGGCGATAGTTAACTCAGTGGAGTTACCTCCTTTGTGTAGGGGTATTATGTGAGAAATGTCCATCCTTACAAATGAGTGCTAACTCTAATCTTATCTCTTGCTCCTAACTCCAGCCCTGTACTTTATGTTAGGAAAAAAAACTTATATGGCACTATCACTGCAAAATATGTCTGAGTTCAGTGGTAGAGTTTTACTTAACAGATCACAAAATGAGATTGCTTGTCTTTACCTAGTATGATAACAGTGTAGAAAAATCAGTGCCAGATTAATTAAGTAAAGTTACTTGTTTTATTGGTTTACATTTTGCCACACTGAAGATTCTGTAAGTGGAAAACAATAATTTTTGCTCTTAAGGAGAAAGAAGAGGATGAACAACTAACTACATAGCATAAAAATATGTCAATATGCATATAAAGTACTATGGTGGCAGTCGCATTACTAATAAATACTAGCATTATACATGCAGAATTCATAACATGAAGCAAAGCCATGCTCGTTTGGGAGTGCACCAACCTGTTTGAAAGGGGAGGTAACAAAAAATCTGTACAGAAGACACTGAACAACTAGGAATGGAATGTATGAAAGGAAAAAGTTCTGGTTCCTTATCCTAGTTCATTTATGAAGAGAAGCTATAATGTTTAGCAGTGGTTCAGGGGGGCTCTATCATATTCCTGATGTATAGGAAGCTACAGCAGAAAACACAGTGCTTATTTCCTGTCTTCAGAGGTTATTTTGTGACATAGTATGAACAATAATACCTGCACATACTTGCATACTACCTTTCCTGGTGCTAGTGGTTAATGTGGCTTCCTCACAACTATGGGCCTCAGTCCTAACTTTGGTTATTTATAATATACAGTCTGTTTGATCTCCTTATTTCAGCAATTTTTTCTGGATTCTCTTATTTTCTCCCAAATCCCAAAATGCATGCTGGTTGACTAACTACTCTACATTGTTGATATATTGTCTTTTGTCCCTGTCCTTGTGGTCCATGTCTTGATTGAAAAATATCCATAAGGATCAGTTAATTTAACTGGTTAACAAATGAATAGTAAATGAATAATAACTTCTCAAAGATTTCAAATGTGATCATGTTAAACCTGCCCTGCTTACATTGGTTCACCTTGTTAACTTGTTTTGCATACATAGGCAGGACAATATTAGCAACATAAAATGAAAAATGTTTCTGTTTTATTACCATCAAATACCAGCTATTTGTAAATTTCAGGATTTAGCTGGCTGTATTCCATGTGCAATATGTATTTTTGTCTGTTCCATTTAGCCCTAGCAGGCTAATTATTAAATGCAGATATGCTGACATAAACTTAACATTCCTGTAATATTTTCATTTTTTTAAACAACTTCAGTGAAAAACATTACACACAGGGACTAATCAATGAACAGTAAATTGCAACGATACATGAAAGTTCCATTATATATGACCTACAAAAGCAGAATAACCTTCCTTGCCATTGCTTTGAAGAGAAATAACATTTTGTGACTAACCAAGCTTTCGGTAAAATTTGAAATGGTGTATCACGTGAATATAAAAGGAAAGACTGAACTTTGAGAAATAAAAACATTGTTTAATTCAACATTTGTTAATACAGCATTTGTTAGAGTGCATTTTAAATTTGTAATTTTGAATAAGCAGTGAAACAAAGTGCATGAAACAGTAATGACATAAATACTCATTTCAGTAAAATTCAACATAAAAGTTGACTCAGACTGCTATCATTAGAATCAACCAATATCCATACTCAAAAATTTCAGCCTCTTTATCAACTGAGTATACATCACATGTCCATTCATGATAAAAAGTATTCCAGTTTGTTTTACACAACTGCAGAGTAGCCTTGCAAAGGCAGATTAATAACTTTAACTTTTATCAACTCAGCATGGTCAGTCATTTTAATCCACAGACATCCCCAAAACCAGGAATTATGGCTATATGGTTGACTGCATCCTTCTGTGTAAAGAATTAATAATAATGACCGAAGTTGCATATTTCAAATTGTGTCACACAAACACATAGGGTACGCAGAGTATTCCAACTTAATTCACAGACATATGCACACTAACCCCGCAAAGCCAGAATAAAGACATTTTAAAAATGGCCAGATGATAAGATCAAAATTATCCCTAGAGAGCCCTCCACCCCACCATCAGTTAGCTACTTTGCTGACTTGTGTACACTTCTTAACTTTATTAAATAATAAATTACATGTACTTTATAGGTAGCTTTGCATGAATCTGTATTAAGATCACTATCATCATCATACCATATAAGCCAGCCATATGTAGCACACTTTATATAGAAGAGTATTTATGAAAGCATAAGAAATATTAACCACCTAATATATTCTAAAGCAATATACACAGTATCTGCAGAAGTAAGTCATCTGAATAATTACACATTAAAGAGAACTATTTCTAATGCAGAGGTTGCTGATGATAAACAGTTTTTCATTTCAGTGCTTCATCTACAAATGCAGTGTCTGCTGCTCTTGAAAAATAAATTGCCCATGTTACATTAAAACAATTGGTGTGCTGATGATATAGCCATTAGATTTGCTGAACTTTATTGGCTATGCAATAAGGAATAACTGGCAAACAGTGACAACAGACTCATAATTACTAGGCAAGCAGTTCTGGAGATCTTTTAGGAGACTAGCCCAAATTCCCAATTGCTCCATCACTATCTGGTAAAGCAAATTGCTAAATGTCCCAAGAAGGTAAAAAGATTCAAACCTTGCAACTATGCAACAGGAACTAGCACATTAACAAGTTGGAGCTTTAGTCCTCTGTGACAACTACGAGAGTAACAGTTTTTACTAAATCAGAAATTCTTTATAACCCGATCTTATAGAGAAGACTATTACAGTAATATGCAACAATGACTACATACTCAGATGGTTATAATCAACACTCCAAAGAATGCAGACTTTATGGCTATACAAATGGCAACCTCTCTGCAGTTAATGGAGGCTGTAAAGAAAGTATTGAAAAGTACATTACTAAAATGCAACATGTTTAGACCACATTATGCTATCCAGGCCTATTAATGTATTCATTCATTCATTAGTGCAGCGAGTAAGGCAAAGTAATTAAAGACAATGTAAATGCTACAGCAGCTTTTGTTCAACAACCCACAATTCAAACAAAAATCAGAAATATTACTGAAAACAACATACTTTTTTTGGGGGGGGCTTACATGCTTGCAGGTCACCTACATCGCATTTTTGACCTCCCTATGCATTCTCTATCATAAAGAATAGCTAGTACAGGTCTGACCTACTTGAATGGCTAATAATTCTGTATTGTTGCAGCATAACTCTCCAGAGTCAACACAGCTGAATTATGAAGAAAATGGGCCCTACAAAGGGTAATGAATCAGCCCCCCTCCACCCATACCAATATTCCATTACTTGGTTGTCTCTCTCCCTAATACCATGAATACTGTTCAAACCAGTTAGTGTACATGTTATTTCCTTCCTTACTTTTATTATCACAGACATTTGAATTTCAGATAAAACTTATTTATAATTTTAAAGAAAACATGGACAGCCATGTTTTCTTTAAAATTATAAATAAGTTTAAAGAAAGCATGGACAGCCATTTTCTAAACAAAACACTCTCACGTTGAAAACAAATTTAGCATACAAAATGGTAACCTTCTCCCCTGAAACTCACATTTAGTGAAAATGCACCTCATTAAACTGCATGAGATGTGCAAGGATTCATGCTCAAACAGTATACAGTGTAGAACAAATTAGCACCTATGTGAAGGGTAAATGAATAAAAAAAACAACTAAAAAAAACAAATGTGTAATGCATTTGCTAAGAGCCTGGGACATTTCACTGGACACAAGCATCCCTTTTCAGGAGCAGCCCATGAGTACTATCTGGCAAAGTAACCTGACAGAGTCACATAGAAGACAAATGAAGACTGATGAAATCAAACCATGTACAATGGAAAACAGCACTTTAACAGCTCATAGCCTTACTCATCCTTTTCTAAGTGCTAGACAAACTGTTGCAGCCCAAACAGTGCATTGCATACCTGTGTACCTGCCAAACAAAGCTAAATTAAAAATGTATTCATAGTTAAAACATTAACATTAAACTTGTAGACTTCATGCTGTTTAATTTATTCATGGTTATTATTATGTCTATTAGTCAGTGTCGGTGGCACAACAGATAGCGCACTTACTTTAACTGATTTTTATATGGTATACTTCCCTTTACTGGTAATTTATTAATCACTAATCTCCATAAATAGCTTGACATTCTACTTGTTTATTACATCATGCTTTTCATACTTTTAAAGATTGAACCTTTTCGTTTGGTAGCTCAGCCCAACTATTAATATAATAATATTGTATCATGATATTTTTATATCACCCTTTTCACTCATTCCCTGTTTTAGCATTTTTTATTTTCCATAAAATAATTTTTGATAACATCACTTCATTTAAACATACTTTCCTCATTTTAAATTTTTAACATATCTAGCCAAAACAAACTTTATACAAAATCAGAGTAGTAGCATGAACAATTGGGTTTATAATCCTAAGTCTCAATCTTTCTTATCCATGTACAAGGCTCCTCTCTTCAGTGGATTCAATCTTGAACCCCATCTAAAAGAAAAAAAAATACTTGTAGTATTCCTTTTTCTTAGATTATTGGCAACATATGCACACTAGCTAAATATGTAATCTTCCCCAGTATAACTGAATTAGTCAAATAAACATTTTTTATTAAATTGTAACCTGTATGTTTTCCTAAAACAACAAAGCTCCTTTACTTCATCTGGTGTCCTATTCCATTGTTCCTTAATTACATTTTTACCTCCAAATCTTATTCCTAACATGGAGATTTCTTTCATCAAGAACAATACTCCTCCTATCTTTACTATTTCACTCAGTCCTTTACTTTTTTCTTTATTTAAAGATGTGTCTATTTAAATGTTGATGTATATAATATATAACTTCTTTCATCCAGACTTTGTTTCTCATAATCAATATGTCATTTTCATAAAAAAATGACTTGAATTTTTTCCTTTCATTAGTAATATAAGTAGCAACTCTCATGTGCAAGTTTGCATCTCTGACTAATACATTCATAACTAATGGAAATAATATACTACTCATAGGACATCCATGACATATGCCACTTTGTATATCTATTTCTTTGCCTAACCATTAATTCACTACAATTCTTACTTTATTTTTATTACATGCAGAACAACATACATTCTTAATTGTCTTATTAATGTTATGCTCTTCTATAATTGTCCACAAAAGTTCATGCTGTACTGTATCAAAAGCTTTATTTAAACATCTTGGTCTCATCAGTCCTGTTTGTTATATCATCCACAATTTCCCTTACTATGAATAATAATTCCTGACATCCTTTTCCCCTTTAAACAATACCTTTCATTTTAATTTCCATTCTCTTCTGAACTATTTGCATACAAATCTTATAATGCGTATTGTTCAACACTATAGGTCTCCAATTTCAACTTTATTTTTATCTTCCTTTTTCCATGCAAATTTAAGTACACCATTGCATAAATCTTTACACATTAAACCTTCATTTAACTACTCATTAATAACTTTTAAGAAGTATTTTTCTGTTAATCCATAAAATTATTTTAAAATTGGCATCCTGTTCCATCTGATCCTGAAACTGACTGTAAATTAACTTGTCTAAGTACCTTATCTAATCCATAAAAGGAAATCTCATTTCCCAATTCTTTATTTTCCAGTTCTGTCAATTTTTTATCACACAATTCTTTTTTTTGTACTTTACTTCTATCTACAAACATCTTTACATCATTTATTGTGATATTCATAATTTGTCCCTGATATCTTCTTACCTCTCCTGTATCATCTTTCATTTCTCTCTATTACTCATACAAGCTAATACACCTTCTTTTTTTACCTTTTAAACAATATCTTTGCTTAAATAATAATTCTTTAATTTTCTCTTGATTCTTTTCATAAAGTCTCCATTCTATCCCATAATATTTTCTCTTGTTCCATTCCAAATCCTTTAAGGCATCCATACACATTGTTTTATAATTTGTTTCTTTGTTTTCCTGATTTTATTACATCTGACTGCCATTCTACAAAACATGTTTTATAGTTCTTTCAAAGCTAGCTACCACTCATACCAGTTTTTATAAGACACTCTAGTGGAAATGTGATCTTTCCAAAAATGTATACTTATTTTTTCTATTTTCATGTCATAATTTCTCATTTATTCTTTTAATTCAGTTTCCTAGTCTGATGTATTCTTCATTTTTTGTATTTCTAGCCATGTCTGAGTGATCTGAAAAGTTTGTTACAAGTGTCTATCCCTTTGCTATAATGTATTTAAACCTTGTAATATAATAAAAATAATCTATATATTATTATATGTAGAAGAACTTTATGTCCACAAATTATTATTCCAGATCTTTAAATTGCCACATATTATAACTTCAGAAATTTTCTTAACATAATCTCCTTTCTTCTTTTTTCCCTTGCAAGTCAAATTAAAATCTCCCATTAATATTATATTCATATTAATTATTACATAACCCAAAATTTTATGAAATAAGTTTTCCTTTACCTGTAATACAGGCATACAATGATATCACTATATATACCTAATTATGCCATCTAAGATCTATATTATTTAATCTTCCCATCATAGCCAATGCTAATTTTAATATTTTCACTGGCTTTCTACAAAATATAACTATGCCTGAAGATAGTTTCTTTCCTAGGTTCCATGTTGTACATCCTCCCCAAAGTTTCTTTGTTAGTAATCTGTCTTGTGTTCCTATTATTACATCAACATCTCACTTACCACAATAATTTAGGATGCCTATTCTTCTACTTATATTTCTGATACTATTTACATTTACTGAAATGAATCTAAAGTTGTCACTATGTCTCTGTTGTAGCTTACCTAAATTTTTATAAATTTGAAGCATTTATTTCATTTGTATTATCCATTTCCTTTCTTGTACTCTATTATACTTAACCCTTTACATTTTCTTTTTCTGTCTCTTACTCTTTTGCCAATATCATTCTTTTTACCTTTCACTATTTTCCAGTTTATATCTTCCTCGTCACTTATTTCAGATCTTTCTTCTATATTTTCTGTTTCATTTTTTTCTTTATCCTTGTCTTTATTTTATTTATTTTTTATTTATTTATTTTCAGTTTGATTACCGGGGAAGTCCACTGGGCCAAGAAGTGCCCATTTTCAGTGGAGGCCCGGGGAGAAAAGCTCCGTAGGTAGTACAATCAAGGTTACATAATGCTAGATGTAAATACAAGAGAAATATACAAACAGTCAGGAATGCATAATAAACATCGAAGACAGTGCAATACATTTTTTTTTAGGCAATTAGATATTTACAATATTTACATACTTATAGTCAATTGAAAGTCAGCTAAATCTATTTTGGAGGAATAGAAATGAAATATGAGAGTAGATAGGTGCAGGAGTATAGAGAGCTTAGTGGAGAAATCCCTAGAATTTAGATAGGGTGAAAGCAAGAACATTTCCATTTGGATGATAGGTGTAAGAAAAGTTAGGTCTTGAAGGATTCCATGTGAGGTATAGTCCTAAGTGATGGAGGGAGAGAGTTCCATTTTTTACCTAGAGAGAAGGAGAGTAGAAGCTGGTCAGCGGGATGTTTGGGTTTGTGAATGGAGATTAGGTTTTGGTGTTCAGATCTCAGAGATCTGTTTGGGATGTATGGGGGAAGGATGTTAGTTAAGGCTGGGCATTTATCTGGGTAGAATATTAATTTGTGAGCGGTGGTTAGTTGGAGATAGTCTAGGTGGTTAGGGAGTTCTAACCAGTTCAGAGATTGTAGGGTAAGGCAGTGGTGAGTTGAGGTTTTGGATTTAGTGGCAAATTTAGAGATTGTATTATAGCAAGCTTCAAGTTTTGAGGTGTTGGAAGCTGACAGATTAGTTAGAAGAGGGGCTCCATATAGTAGAGAGGTAGGAGATAGGTGATTGCCAAGGTGTGCCTAGAGGAGTTTGAAAGAAATTGATTATTCCTGTAGAGCATACCTAACTTTTGGTGGGTTTTCTTTATGTTTTGTTGTATGTGGAGATCGAATTTGAGGCATTCATCTATGGTAATACCAAGGAGTTTTGCGAAAGTGACCACTTCTATAGCAGTGTTGGTTTGGCTTAGGACATTGAAAGCATTTTTGTCAAAGGAAGAATGTTTGGTTGGGAGGAAAATTAGTATTTTAGATTTATTGGAGTTGAGGGAGAGATGGTTTTGGTGCATCCAGTTCTCTGTAGTGGAAAAAGCTATTTGTGTTTTAGTCAGTAGTTCAGAAATGCTGGAGACGGCACAAACTAAGGTAGAGTCATCAGCATATTGGATGACTGTAGTGTCAGGGATGACAGTGTGAAGGTTATTTATAAAGATGTTGAAAAGCATGGGACCGAGGATGGACCCCTGAGGAACGCCGGTAGGTGTAGGCAAGAAGGTAGAGGTAGAGTCCTTCCATCTGACAGCCTGAGATCTGTCAGAAAGGTAACTGGAGAACCAGGATAGAGTATTAGGGGAGAGATTAAGGTTGGCAAGATGAAAGAGAAGGTGTGTATGGGAGATGGTGTCAAAGGCTTTAGAAAGATCTAGCAGTACTGTGGATACAAGAAGTCCAGAATCACGGGCTTGATTAACAGTTTCTAGGAAGGACAGTAGGGCAGTTATGCTGCTGTGACTGGGACGGAAACCGTGTTGGGTGGGTGTAAGTAACTGATTCTGAGTTAAGTAGGGCAAAAGTTGGTGGTGGACATATTTTTCTAGAATTTTAGATATTGGAGAGAGTAGGACAATGGGGCGGAAGTTAGAAATGGTGGTGTTTTTACCTCCTTTGTGAAGAGGTAGAATGTAGGCTGAATGCCAAAGTTTGGGTATGTATGACTCTTTTAAGGATCTGTTAATCAGGATACTAATTGGGAGAGCAATACCTTCGGCTGCGCATTTGAGGAAGGAGGGGGGGATGTTGTCAGGGGCATTAGAGCATTGCTTTAGTTTGGATAAGAGCTTTTTTATAAAAATTGTGGAAACTGGTTTGAGCTGGAACATAAAGGGACAGTTATTAGGGTTGTTAGGAGTAGAGTTGATGGAGTTGGGTGGGTTATTGTCTGGAAATGTTTTGGTTAGCTTAGCTATAGATTCTGTAAAGAAAGTGTTGAAGTGAGAGCTCAGCTCCCTGTCAGTTAAACTAGGGTCAGGGCAGGGGTTATTCCTTGATCCTGAATGGAGAAGAGAGTTAACAGATTTCCAGAATTGTTTTGGGTTCTTATTATTATTGGACTGAAGTTTATTGTAGTAGTTTTTTTTGTCCAAGGTGATCAATTTTTTTACTTGGTTGCAGAGTTGGGTATATTGGAGCAAGGCAGTAGACAGTTTATTTTTCTGAAAAAGCTTCCAGGATTTGTCTCCGAGACGCATGGTTTGTTTAGTCTCTTTGGTCAGCCAATGAGCAGAATTGGCTTTGATTCGTTTGTTTCTTAGGGGGGGGGGCTAGGGAGTTAAGAGTATTTATTAAGATAGAGTTAAAATGCTCTACAGCGTTGTCAAGGGGGGGAGTGTTTAGGATTTGCCAGTTAATCTGTTTAAAAATGTTTGAGAAAATTGTGGGGTTGAATAAATAAATAATAAATAAATAATGGTTTGAATCACTAAAGGTCGACCTTTAATGATCGAACCATTAAAATTTCGAATGTCCAGAGAAAAATTTAAAAAGTAAAAGAAAATCTAAAGGGTGTAGGCAGGGGGGCAAGTGGGGTTGAATTAATAAATAATAAATAAATAATGGTTTGAATCACTAAAGGTCGAACTTTAATGATCGAACCATTAAAATTTCGAATGTCCAGAGAAAAATTTAAAAAGAAAAAGAAAATCTAAAGGGTGTAGGCAGGGGGGCAAGCCCCCCTGCACCCCCCACACCCCCCGCTACTTAAATATACCAGCTCCGAGACCGCACTACATTGAAGTAAATGGAAATCTCCCCTTACAGAGATTTCCATTTACCCATTCCACGTTCTGCACTTTCGCTATTCTCATGTCGACAATGTCGGATTCAACATTGTCGGCTTTCGAGAATATAATAGATAACCATGCCCAATTTTGTTACATCTATAACATGTCAATTCACACTTTTTTTGCATCATGACCTGTTCCCTTATAAGTATAGCATTTCATCTTATCACAGTTACTTATCAAAGTAACATCTTTTCCATAGAAAAAACTGGTTTTTGCTTATCCTCAATATTTTATGAAAGCTCTGTTATCCTCTACATTTATCATATAGAGATAGAACATTTTTTTCTTTCTCCATTTTCAGTACACTATGACAGTCCCATCCTCCAGTCCATAATCCTCTGTTATCATAGGCTTTGCTAACATCCATAATGTCTTTGCAACGTTTACTAAAATGACTCTTTAAAGTCTCTTTTTTAACTTCAGTTTGAAACTGAACATGTATTTTCTTTTTGGTTTCTCTGTGAAAAGCTTTAACCACATACAAATTCCATGGACTGCAGTTCTTTTTCTTCTCGTACTCCCACTTAAAACTTTCCAGAACCGAACCAGTCTCAAAAATAATGTCACAAAATGCTTCTTTATGAATAAGAATAAAAACTCTTCTGCCACTCATCCTTGGTTATAAGTCAAGATGAACAGGTGGGGTAGTTCATTTATATGCTTTATTACATACAAACACATCAGGATGGGTAGCAGCAGTACAAAATACAAATGAACTGATTAGCAGACAGACTACACAGACATGCATGCTTACATCTTAACAACTTACTACAAAATGGTGGTCAGGCTCGCACAAGCTCAGTATTTATACACATGTGCAAGCCCATGGAAGGCTTCTTAAAGGTATACATACATACTGATCTACATCCTCCCTCTTTAATGAATTGCCCACAATAAAGTGACATTTGAAAAAGACATGCAATTGTGCAGACACTAAGAAATAAACACAACGCTCATGTCCAAGTTGCCATGTATCTGGAACATGGTCTGGAAATGCGACCTGATCTAGTGATCTAGCAATCAGAATGTTTAAGGAAATGGCTGAGAACTGTCGAAACTGTTTTGCAGAAGAGTCCATTTTTTTGGGCCTTTTAGTTTCCAGCGTGTACCTAGCTGAATTCCTCTGTGACTTTTTTGGCAAATTTACTATGGAGAATTCTGTTTTTTGTATATGGAGTAGCTTTTTGGTAGATAGATGTTACAGCTCAGTGTGGAGTCGACTTTGTATATATGGTGACAAAATTATTTATCTACGGAACAATTTGAATGCTACAATTACATATGTGTATATATTGGATCTACTAGTTGTCGTTTCAAGTCTGGACTTGTTTGGATGTTACAGATTTGCTATTTGGGCTGTTACCAATTTACTGGGGAGTGCATCTTTATGTGAAATAATAACTTGTAAGAGCACATTGGATTTGCCTATGTACAATTTTTAGACTCTTTTATGTTATTCAGTTCTGGGCTTGCCTGTGTGTAATGTATTTGTTTCTTTGAGGTTACTAATTAAGGGCTATCTACAGAGGAACGTAACCTTATGTTAAAAAAACAGTTTGTAACAGTACACTGGACTTTCGTATAGACAGTTTTTGGACTTTTGGGTTAGGGCGATTTTTGTTCCCTTGTCAAGTTGCATTATATATGTTGACACAGTGATGGCCTATGTCCTAAGCCAGCTATTTGTACAGAATTGTTTCACAATTTTAAGTTGTATATGTATAACATCATTGTTTGGATGCATCCATATATGGTTGGAATGCCGATATTATTTCTCTAACACTGTTTCAAGATATTTCTGTGCATCTTTAATCTTATTTGATATTTCTTTAGGGGAACGTAGCATTGCAGGGATAAGCACCTTTACCCAAGACTGCATATTGTTGGGCAGTTGTCTGTGGTATGTCTTTGACCACACCGTTGTGATCTTGGATGCCCTATATGCATTGAGAAACGCAAGGGCCTTTATTGGTGAAATGGATACATGTTTGGAATGCTGAAATCATATATCTATGTGCATCTTTAATCCTATTTCATTTTTATAGTGGAACATAGCATTGCATCGATAAGTTCTTTTATGTAAGGCTGCATATTTTTGGGCATTTGTGTGACATGTTGTATGCCTTATATACATTGGAAAATGCAAGGGCTATTATTGTTCCCCTTTTAATTGGCATTGATATAACATGCACTTATTATTTGACTTGATGCAGGAAGCGATAATATAGCGGAAAAATAAAAATAACATTCTATACATTTTGAAATGCAAGAGCTACTATTGTTCCCCTTTAATTGGCATTGATTTAACATGCATATATGTCTTGACTTGGTGTAGGAGTAACAATATAGTGGAAAAATAACATTTGGATCTGTACATTGTGGTGAAGACCATTACCACTAGTTTTTGAATCCTATTTTTAACCATTTGTTATACGGATTCCATGTCATTGGTTCATATATGACTTAGATTTAGCCATTTTTGGCTTTTTTTTCAAGCACTATTTAGATAGATTACTTTTGGTGCTGCATTAATCACTTTCAGAGGGGTTCTTTCATATTAAGGGCCTGTTTTTTTCAGATTCATATTTACATCACTGGTTCTATTAACTGGGGTTAGGCCTAGTTACTGAGTTTATATTATGGATCTTGTCAAGATCTTACAAGGCCTTTCATCTGATAAAGATGATTTGGGAGTATTTGGTTTAAGGCCCCCCCCCCCGATGGCGACAATGAAGGGGCCAATATTGATGACCCAGTTAGCGCTTGTAATTCTATTTTTCAGAAATGAACTAAAAGTATGAAAACACCGAGGACCAATGTATGGCACTTAAAACTTTTTAAGGCTTATCAAGCTAGGGGTATCACCCCAAGGGGTCTTAGAGTTAGAATTCAGCCCTTAGTCAGCAATATAGATGATAGTTTATCGGAACAATGGGCTCAAGCCCAACAGAAAGCCTCCATGCATTTTGTGGCTATATTAACACCATATTATGAACGGTCTACTGACCAATGTATTTTGGAAGTTGGATCTATTTGTGAGGAGACTAAAAGTTATGAAGATCAACTGTGCTATGTTTCTTGTCTGAATCAGCTGAGTAAAGAACTATTGGCTCTTGAAAAACAATTAAAAGACAAAAAAAAGGCACAAATTCAATAGAGACATGGTGGACTATCAAAGGGACAAGCCATTTGGGTTAACGAAGAATGTTAAATTTGAAAATTTAAACATGAGGCCTCCTATACATAAAAGAAAGGGACCTAAATCTATCCTTAAGAAGGCTAGAACCTCTAACAGTGGAACATCAGGGGATGAGTCATCCTCTGCCACGTACATAGATATGAACCATACTTCTGAGTCCCTCATTTCCAAAAGAAGGAATATAGCTAACCCTTTAGGGTTAGATCACACAGGGGAGGTAGAAAACACAGGGTGGGTAAGCGATGTCGAGACTCTTTTGAAAATTATGGTACAGAGATCAGTGGCACTGAGAATGTGCTTAACATATCATCTACACCTCTTTTTGAGGTTGAATTAAAACTCTTAAATAAAGGTTTGAATTTTGTACCGGGTTTTTTTGTTCAAGAGGATTCTTTGTTTGAAGATGTTATCTCTTTTTGTCGGCTTCTGAATCTCAGATTATATTTTGATTCTGAACCAGCAAATGAAAATACATATGCATTTAAATTTCATAAATCTACTTTTATGCCCCCGATGTATCAACATGTCTCTATGTTTCAGACTAGCGTGCTCAAAAATCTACATTTTCATACCAAAGAATCTCAGGTTTTGCCAAATAATCTCTCAAAGGTTGAACAGCAGGTGGTTATGAATCTTAAAAATAATAAAAATTTGGTCATTCTACCGGCAGACAAGGGTGGAGCCGTGGTGGTTATGGATTGGGCTATGTATCATAATGAAGCTTAAAAACAATTGAAGGATGGTCAATATTATATGCATATGCCCTTAGATCACAATCCCAGATTTAAACAACAAATAGACAATTTTCTTTCAGAGGCCAGGGGGGAAGGGATCATTATGGATTCAGATCTATATCATTTTACAGTGTCGGATCCTAAAAATCAATATTTATATTTATTACCAAAAATTCACAAGGATCTACATAATCCACCCGGCAGGCCGATTGTTTCTGACAGGGGTTCTCTGACAGAACCCCTTTCTCAGTTTTTGACCAAATATCTCAAACCTTTATTGAGGTGGGTTGGATCATGGATATAGGATACAACACAATTCCTACATATTATTTCGGATATGCAACTGGAGCCTCTGTGGCTTTTATGCACCCTGGATGTGGCAGCACTATATACTAATATCTCCCATTTGGCAGGTTTACAGGCTTTACAACATTGGTTGGAAAAGGGGGAGCTATATCCACCTGGGTTCAATACTTTCCTAGTTTGTTTGGCAGAACATGTGCTCACTAAGAATATCTTTAATTACCATGGCAAATGTTTTTGGCAGGTTCAAGGCACCACAATGGGAGCATCCTTTGCTCCCATTTATGCGGATTTATTTATGGTCTTTTTGGGGGAACAAATGATTTATGACTCCGGCCATAATATATGTTTGGATGAGATAGACATATGGAGACAGTATTTGGATGATTGCTGGAGGGTCTGGAGGGCTGATAGTGAATACTTATTGGAATTTGTACAATATTTAAATGGCAATAAGTGGGGTATTCAATTTAGGGTGAATTATCATCTCCAGCAGATCACTTTCCTGGATGTTTTGATTACCAGGAATAGTGATAACACTTTGGATAGTCAAGTATACCATAAATACCCTCAGTACAATTCATTATTACATGCCACCAGTTTCCACCCTCAGCATATCATACGCAATATACCTAAATCACAGTTCCTTCGCATAAAAAGATTATGTTCTAATTCGGACACTTATGAATATTATAGGGAGGACCTTGTTAGAAGGTTTAGATCTAGGGGTTACAAACATGAATGTGTTCTCTCTGTGAGCAATTGGGCTTCTGCCAAAGATAGGAATGAGTTGTTGGTGTATCAGGAATCAAAACAGTCTGGGGCTACTGAGATTCGGCTGGTTACTACATATGGTTGTAATACCAATATTCTTATGGATATTGTCAGTCGTCATTGGAATATACTGATGGTTGATCATAGATTGTCTGACATTCTTAGTTCCAAATGCTCATTTTCTTTTCATAGGGGCAAGACATTAGGTTCACATTTTAGCCATTATAAACAATGGGATGTATCCATCAGACCCAAAAAGCAACAAACAATCACAGGGGAACCATTATATGGCTGTGTTCCATGTGGTCACTGCACACATTGTACAAGTGTAGTTAAGTCCAAACACTTTTCCAGTGAAAATACAGCTGTGGTATTCGATATTAAATTTTTGGCCAATTGCAGTACTGATTGGATCATTTATTTTGCTACGTGTTCATGTCCGGCATTTTACATTGGGCAGACCTCTCAACCATTACGGTTACACAAGACGGAACATTTCAGTGACATCAGAAATAAAAGGCAGTCCAATGCTTTATATATAGACTCACTTATACACACTACTGTATGCTTTAGATTTACTATCATTGTCAGGATAGTCGGGGATAGGATTAAAAAAAACTCAGTGGCATTCCATACTAAATAACAAAGAAAAAAGTGGATTATTAAATTGGGTGGGTTGTTCCCACCTGGACTGAATGAGCAATTATAATTATCCAATGAACAGAGATGTTGAGGTTAACCAGGACGTATATAACAGGGCATGGTGTTATGATGAAATATATGTTTAACACTGAGGAAGGGTATTGCAGCCGAAACCGGACTGAGTTGTATTTTTTGTGAGGTAATTTATGTATATTACCCCTATGGTGAATTGAATTAATTTGCTTTCCACACTATATTGTGCTGGCCTGCTTATTTTGACTATAATTTGATTCTTTTTGGACCTTTGCACTTGCCATACTTGCAAGGGGCTGTCTTGTTCATACGTCATAAGTGTTCCCAGCAAAGTAACATGAAGGGACTACTAAGCCTTTGGTTTGAATTTCTTCATCACCATAAGCAACAAGCTTTGCACACTTTGCCAAATCAAGCTTCTCACCACCACATACTCTAACAAATGTTTCTGCTGACAACATTGCACTTTGAACCTGTGTCAGCTTTGAGCTCTATGGGTCTTCCATTTATCCAAACAGTACAAAATACTTCATTCTTTGCCCACAAATCTACTGTACTGACTGTTTTGTTAAGCACTGACACACCACCAACATAAAAAGTAGGGTCACAACTTTCTAAACTGATCAACTTGTCTCTTTGAATGTTCTCTTTTAATAAAAGAATGAGCCTCTTGATTTACAAAATCTTTGGAAATGATTCTACTTTTTACATCTGTGACATTGCTGACCAAAAGCTAAGCACTTTTTCTCTTTTAGACACATGACTTCCATCACAATTATGACAGTTGACTATGAAGCTAGGTGAGGGTACATGTTTTGAGTTTGCTGACTCACCCTTGTTTCACTGAAACTTTGCGCACTCTAGAATTTGATAGAAGGGTACAGGGTTTACCAGGGTGTGTTACAGAATTCACAGTTGCTGCTATGTGCTTGGGCCTGTTTCTTTTAACCATGTGCTGCATACTATCAACAATGGCCTTAGAAGATACTGGAAGCATGTATTTCTCATTTGTAAGCATATTTGTGTGCTTTTATGTAAGCTCATATATCTGACAAATCTCAGTGGCCTTATTTAAAGTTAAATCACTATCTCAAAGCAAAAATCTCTCACAGCATCATCTTTAATACCATACACAAATCTGTCTTTTATCAACTCATCCCTCAAATCATCATATTTGCTTGTTTTAGCCTTATTTCTCAAGTCAGTTATATATGCTGCAAATGTTTCAGTAGACTTTCAATCCCTTGTGTAAAATAAGTGCCTTTCTATTGTAATATTAATTTGGGGCTATGACACATTTCTTTAAATTTACACTTTAAGCACTCAGGGTCTTCCTTGATTCAGCTGGTACAACTATATGATGTTTTTCCCCCTCTCCTGCAATTACAGCAGGTACATACACAAACGAATGCTCTCTTTCTACGGCTTCTGAACCAGCTAAATTAAGGAGAGTAAATGCCTTTGTATGCTCATCTTTGTCAGAAAATGTTGCTCGTATGAAAATATCGTACTCCTGCTCAAACACTCTCCAGTTCTCTGCAGTATTATTATCAAATACTAGAGGACCTGGTTTTCTAAAGCCATCTGCCATGCCAACAAAGTATGCCCAAACACACTGAAAATATGTCCCTTGTAATTACGTACAAACATGCACAACCAGCCAGTACTTGTTATAACATTCAAATGCACAATAAACTCTTCGAAATACTGCACTTTGCGAAATATGCTTTGAAATGGCTGTATTTTGCAAAATAACTGTACTGTAATACTGCACAAACTTGCAAACACTTCATACAGCTCAGATATCTTGTATTAATTAATACAAAAAATTAGCACATGGCAAAAAAATGTGATAATTTTCCTTATTTTATACATTTTATTCGATTTGGACATCATTTCAAACATTTTCATAACTATTTAAAATATTTTCATCAATATGTTGCAGTTTCGGACATTTCATTTAACTAGAAATTCATTTTGAGCATTCTGAGTGCTTCATTTTTATATTTTCCAAATAAGAAATTGTTTAAGCAAGTTTTAATACCTGAAATTCATTTCTGACCTGCTTTGTGAATTATACATGCAGTAGGGAAGATCTATTCCTCTATATTCCTTCAACAATAATAGGCTGCCCCTTGGTTTTGAACCTGGATCCCATTCTGACACCATGTCGCTCGTCCTTGGTTATAAGTCAAGAAGAACAGGCAGGGTAGTTTGTTTATATGCTTTATCACATGGAACACATCAGGATGGATAGCAGCAGTACAAAATATAAACAAACTGATTAGCAGACAGACTACACAGACATGCATGCTTACATCTCATCAGCATACTGCAAAATGGCAGTCAGGCTCACATGTGCTCAGTATTTATACATATGTGCAAGCCCATGGAAAGTCTCTTAAAGGTATACATACATACTGCTCTATACTTACCTCCAGAGCCTTCACTCCCAATGGGACCTTTAAATTATACCAAATGTCATACCTGTCTATTTCTTTTTCTTCTTTGTTCTGAATTCTCACCATAAATTTCCTTTAACTGTTGACATTTCCTTTCTTCTGTTCATCTTTCATCACTTTCCCTGCAGTTTTTTTAACATTCTCGGCATATGATTTCTTTCTCTGGCAATCTTCTTTCAAAATATCTTCCGATTCCACCAACTGAATTTTGCCCATAATCTCACCCATGAAACATATTTCATCCTGCAACCCTCTCATCTGGAGGGTGTAATAGCACATCCATAGGATTATAGGATTATATGAAGTTACTAGGCTATTGGACCTGAGGCCCTTACAAGCTTAGCCAAGAATTTAGCCCATGTTCCAACAAGTCAGCACCCTAAGCACTGTCCAGCAGGAACACAGATGGAATCCCAGGGGTGTATTTTCTGTTCCCCATCCAATTATCCAGGTTGCCTTTAAAAAGAGTTAATGAGGTGCTCTGCTTTACATGGAGAGGGAGTCTATTCCACAAAAGGGGGAGTCTCTGTGACACAAATCTGTCTTGCCAACAAGTCCTATTGATGTCATAGACCAGGTTGAGGTCACACGTGCGGGTTACTCGACTGGAGCTTGACGTGCGGATATGCAGCAGTCCCATCAGGACGGGGCCTGAGATTGCTTTGTATGCCAGACAGAGGCCACCTCTGATGAGTCTGTAGGAGACTGAGTAGAGGGTCAGGGATTTTAGCCTATCTGTGTAGGGTAGGTGTTTGAGGCCCTGGATTCTCTGGGTGAGGAATCACTGTGGTCTCTCTAGCTGCTGCATGTGTTTTGTGAGGTACATGCAGAAAGGGGCATTATACTCAATAATGGGTCTTATAAGGGAAGAATACAGGGATGTTATAACAACCTTGTCCCTGGATGAGATACTCTTACTAATGAGGTGGGCTATATAGAAAGCTTTCCATACAATGGAGGCAATATGGTGGTCAAAAGTCAGTTTGCTATCAACCTGAGTGCCCAAGTCCCTCACGACTGACTGAGTGCTTAGGACCTTACTATCAATGTGATAATTTGTGGGGATGTCACTTTCCCCAAAAGGGATGATGATGCATTTTTTGGCATTCAGTTTGAGGCCATGTTGCATCAGTCATTTGTTTGGGTGAGACCCTCCTGGAGGATGTCCACATCATTAGGGAAATTTATGACAACACCCAGCTTGTTGTAGTAATCTGCAAACTTGGTCAGCCATAGTCTACAAGATTCGTCCTGCACCTCCGAGAAGTATATCCCAAACAACAGAGGCCCAAGACTGATCCCTGGGGTACACTGCTTGTTACGGGTCTACTACTTGAGGTGGCTTCTTCTATTTTGACTAGGTGGGTTCCATCAGTGAGCCAGTTTGCTACCCATCTGGTAACATATGGATTGATGCCTAGTTGAGAGAGTTTATCTATTATACCTGAGTGGAGAATAGTATCGAAAGCTTTGGCCAAGTCAAGGTAAGTAGTGTGCGCCATCTTCCCCTAGTCTATGGCTTTGATGACTGTCTCAAAGAAGTCAACCAAATTTAACAGGCATGACGTCCCCTTGACAAAACCAAACTGTGTGGGATCAAGTGTCTGGAGGATGCCAATATCATTGTTAATGAGGTCCATGATAATCCACTCCAAAGCCTTGCAGATCAGGCTAGTTAGGCAGATAGGTCTATAATTTCCTGGATCGGTCAATGCTCCACATTGTTTTGAATGTTTGCTTCCAATGGAACAAACAAATTCTGCTGAAACAGCTCCTCAGAATCTTGTAGAGCTTCAAACACTGCACCAGAGTTTGCCTCTGTGCTATCCACCATCTTGAATCTTTTTGAATGCTATTCTCCCAGCTGCCACTGTGCAAGGAATGGAACAAGCACTCCCCTAATGAGTAAGGGAAGTTCCCTGATGCCTAGGCCAACTATCCCTCAGTAGCATAAATACCATCTCAGGTCTCCCCACTGGAAAGAGACTACTAGCTTAGTGGGACTAACCTGGTCAAAAAAGGATAAATAAAATAAAAATAAATAAATCAATAAAAGCTAAATAATAAAAACATTGCAAAATTTCAACCAAACAAGGAAATGGAAGATCACATCCAAAGAGCATGGCTCATATTTTTTATTTATTTATTTATTTTATTTTACATTTGTTGACCAGGATAGTCCGACTGGATGCATGTCCATTTTCAGCGGAGGCCCGGGGAGAAAAGCTCCACATTGACAGTAAGTTACATTCATATTAAACAGACTACATATCACTTCTTTTGATAATTAGTACATAAGAGGAAAGAAAAACATACGAATATATGCATTAACATTTAGAAAATACCTTATTAATGATAGTCTCAGAGAATGAGCATAGCTTTTTATACCTTAGGTACTCCATTATTGATAAAGAGATTGAGGAGGTGAGGGGTTAGTCTGGTTTAGAGCATTGGCAGAGCCATTGGGTTTTAAAATGGTAGAATAGACTTTTCTTGAATTTTTTTTGGGAGGTGGCATTGGTGAGTCGATGAGGAAGGGAGTTCCATATTTTACCAATGGCATTGGCAAACAGAGAGTCACCCCCTAAATTACAGGATTTGACCGTTTGTACAAGTAACCTGTTTGATGAGCGCAGACTATTTAGATTTGTGTAGGGGGTGATTAACTTACTCAGTGCAGGAATGTTGTCAGGTTGATTGAGAATTTTAAATGCTACTGTTAGTTGGTTCTGCTGGAGTAGGTTTGGTAGCTGTATCCAACCAAGGTTATGCAGGTTAATACAGTGATGGGTTTTATAGGGCATGCCTGTAGCAAATCTAGCAATATGATTATAACAACATGTGAGTTTATTTAGGTCTGATTTGTTAAGGTTAGTGAGTATGGGGGAGGCATATAAGAGGGTAGAGAAAGATGTGAGTGGGCAATGGCCACTTTTGCCATGGGAGTCAGAAAGGATTTTATTCTATATAGGGACCCCAGTTTCTTATTAACTGTTTTAATAGTTTGGTTGATGTGCAAATCAAATCTAAGTTTATTGTCAATGGTAACGCCTAATAGCTTGGTATTGTAGTCAGGGGAGATAATAGTCCCATTTTTGGATTGTACAGAAAAGGGTATAGGGGTAGGTTTATGGGTAGGATGGAAGAGTAGCAGCTTGGTTTTCTTTGGACTGAGGATCAAATGGCGACCTGACAACCAGTCTTCTACTGCAGTGAAACAGTCTTGGGTTTTGGATAGTAGATTAACTGGCGATTTGTCTGAGCAAATTAATGTCGAGTCGTCTGCGTATTGAATACAAGAGGTCTCAGGGATAATTTTGTAGAGATCATTAATAAAAATAGAAAAGAGAAGTGGTCCCAGTATGGAACCTTGGGGGACCCCTATGGAATTAGGTAAGAGGGTGGAGAGCTTGTTATGCCAGAGTACAGCTTGTTGCCTATCAGAGAGATAGGCATGAAACCAATCCAGTGTTTTGTTATCTAGGTAGAGAGTTTTTAGAGTGTTATGAAGTAGTTGGTGGTTGACCATATCAAAGGCCTTTGATAGATCCAAAAAGAGTGCTGATGATATTTTTTTGTCATTCCTGTTATGGTTGATAGTGTCTGTGAAAGAGAGGAGGGCGGTGGTGGTACTATGTTTGGGCCTGAAACCATGTTGTGAACTAGTTAGAAGATTGCTCTGGGTTAGGTAGTGTACAAGTTGTTTGTGTATACATTTTTCCATGATTTTGGCAAGTGGTGACAATATGGCTATTGGTCTATAATTTGACAGGTCAGTGGATGTGCTACCTTTGTGGAGAGGGATTACATAGGAGATTTTCCATATAGAGGGGATAGTGGATTCTGTTATGGTACGATTAATTAAGATAGACATATAAACAACTTCTTTCTTTTAAAGCATAACTACTCTGGTCCCCAGGTAGTTACTACGGCTTGCAGTTGAGGAGCAGTCTAGCAGTTAGTGCGCATATATAGCCAATGTCAGAAAATGCAGGCTGAGCAGTAAATTATTTTTAAAAGTGCTGAGCACAACAGATCAAGGAGTCAAAGTACAAAATAATACGATTGATACCACCCTACTAGTTCTTAGTAGGGAGGTATTAATGGTATTATCCTGTAGTCACTCACCCAAAGGGTCTTTGAATTTGTCGAAGATTGGTTTTTACAGCGTTGCCTCCTCCTTAACCCTAAAAAGACTAAACTTCTACTGTTTACTCCCACACCCAAGCCACCCCCACTTTGCTTCACTATCAAATCTAAAAATAATACGATTATATCCCCTGACACTTCCACTAAACTCCTGGGAGTGACAACTGACCACAGCCTTAACTTTGGTATTCATATTAACACCACAATAAAATCAGTTAACAGAAAACTAGGCTCCCTCTGTAGAATTAAACCTTTCCTTACTCCCATAGCAAGAACTTCTATTGCCCACACCCATCTCATCTCAACACTCTTTTATGCATCTCCTATATATACTAACCTATCAAAAAGCAACCTCAAGAAGCTGTCAATAGCCTACAACAGCATTGCCAGATTTGCTACAGGCTCTCTTGCTAGATCCCACCACTGCCAAAATCTGAAACATCTGGGTTGGCTGGAACTACAGAACCATATTCTACTTCTCCAGCTAACTATTACCCACAAAACCCTGTATCATCCAAGCAACACACCAGTCCTCAAAAGTCTAATCTGCCCATATAAAAATCTTACAAACCTACGCTCTGCAAACAAATTACTCATCTCTACTCATAAATCTAACAATAGAGCAGGAGAATCCCTCTTCACCAACACTGTAGGCAAAAGCTGGAACCTACTTCCTGTTGAACTTGCATCTCTTTCTTCAACTTCACTATTTAAAAAGAAACTTAAATCATATCTTACAACTCACTGGCTATGTCCCTGTACTAACCCTGACTAATCATCTCCCTCTGTTAGTCTTGCACAATATCTTCTTTTTTTTCTGCATCTCTCTCTTTATGTTACTTTAATCCACCTTCTGTTACTTTAATTCCACTACCATTAATGCTGACTTACTATAACCAGGAACAACTGAATTGGCCATCTTACTGTCTCAACAACTTACTACCCTTCACCTAATTCTTACAATCCCATTTTAACGACTTTGTTCTCTTATTCCTGCTACTCTTTACTTTGTGTGTCTTCCAACTACTTCTAAATCCTTTCTCCCTCTTCTCTTACAAAAAAAAAATGTTTTGTTATATGTTTTTGTTACCTTAGAACACATGTAATCATCTCGTAATATTCTTATGTTTTGTTACCTTAGAACACATGTAATCATCTCATAATATTCTTGTAATTAACATTTTAATGTACTACATCTGTTAGTTTTCTATGTGGAGCTTTTCTCCCCGGGCCTCTACTGAAAATGGACATATATCCAGCTAGACTAGCCCGGTCAACAAATGTAAAATAAATAAATAAAAATACTTCTCCTTTATCTCACCTTATCAGGGCCAGATCCAATACAAAGTGAGTTACGCTATTGCGTATAGTGCAGACCTGGCTAAGGGGCCCACACATAGAACCTTATTAAAAAAAAAAATGTCAGAACCAAATTTCTTTTGGAGTACTTTAAAAACTCAAACTGATTTCCCACTCAGCTGCCAAACCAATTTTTCTGCTGGGCTCGAATTTTTTTAAAAAAGCAATTTTCTACACAGCCTGCATTCTCTCTCACTGGCTCTGCATCCCATCTCCAACATTCTCTCTCAGCTCTAATCTCATTGGACCCAGATTTCCAGAAAGTTGTGGGATTTATCAACTCTCTCAGCATTGAAAGTGGGGCCAGCTTTACAGCATTAATGGAGATACCCAAGCACAGGTACAATTATTTCTTTTAAAACAAAAAAAGGGAGAGATACAATCTTTTGCAGTAGTGACAGAAATGGGAGTGTGTATGTTTGTGTGTGTGTGTGTGTGTGTGTGTGTGTGTGTGCTCTTCAGATGTAAAATGGTCTTTCAACCAAATACATTTTTAGTTTTCAATAGGGATCATAGGTAAATACTAGGCTAACTGCCCGGAAGGGCCATTTTAAGCCTAGCCAATAACCAGAAGAAAGAATCAAACCCTGTACTTTGCAAATATACATCATAATTTCCTTCATGTCATTTTTTTTCCTGTCACATTCTTCTCTAAAAAAACTCAGCAACTTTCAAGTCAAAAATGAGGGTCCTTGCATTTGCTAAGGCATTCAGCACAATTCTAATTAAAGAATCATTAAAAATGAAAGAGTTGGTTATGACTCATTTTGTAATACAATGCGTAAATCACTAATCAAGCAACAGGGCACAACAACTCTGGGAGAAGTGGGGGGTTGCCTGTCTATCCTGCTGGGGTTATGAGGGATGCCCCACAATGTTCTGTGCTGGGACCAGATCTTTTTGGGTTAAGTGTCTCAGATATAAAAGTGTAAAAATGCTATGGCTAACCATATATGCAATAATTGCCAACTGAGTATAACAATTATTTCAGTTGTTGTTTGTCTTTCGGTTTTGCCTAGTTAGGGGTTGCCACAGCAGAACTCCAGTCCGCTAATGATTGGCAGTAGATTTTTGTGGTGGAGTTGCCAGCTTGATGCCCAACCTTCAACTAAGGCACGCCCATTCACACATGTCTTTCGGAATGCCACTCGACCACGGGGAGGACATGCAGACTCCACACAGAAGCACTCCCCACACTCCAGCCAAGAATCGAACTAGAGAACCTCTTGCTGTGAGGCAACAATGCTACCGCTGCACCACCGCAGATCCATAACAATTATTTCAGTACAAAAAGTAAAAGATGTAGAAATTCAAATATCCAAAATAGTCTACCAATAGGGCACATGTGTTGCAATGGTACCACATTCATATTTAATGTCAGCAAATAAGTAATTTTGCCTATGTACAGAAATAAGGGTATAGACACCCACACCTTTTCCTATATATGTTTTGTGGGGTCTATATCACAACATCAAACTAACATAAGTTTGAATGTTGTAATATCAAACCCTAAAGTCTGAAACCCAAGAATAATGAAAACACGGAAAAAAATTGCTGTTCCGTCACAAAAAAAAAAATTAAAGCTTAAACTTAAACTAAAGTGAGGGGCTTTGCCCACCACACCTCCCAACTCAGAGCAAAAGCAAGAAAAATAGTTAAGACTGAACCACCTCAGTAGGCAGCCATCTGCCTCCATCTTCGGATGTGCACCTGCTTTGATTGGCTCTCACTTAAGCTTAGCCATCAGCAAGAACTAAAATAACTGCATAATTATAAACATTATGATGTAGATCATCATTTTGCTATAATCACTCTTTATGTAATGATTCAAAAATGTTACAGTAATGACATTGTTGGAGTCATCAGCAGACCCCGGCTTATATGTATCAACTCCAACAGTATGAGGAAATTGTAACTTCAGACATAGTATAAACTAATTTATGGCAATTACTAATCAACTGAATGACATTTAGAAATAACCAGTTCTGCATATTGATGGGTTCACCAAAATAAGCTACTTATGGGCAAAATATTTTTTTCTTTAAAGCTGCCTGAAGGGTAAATTTGCTATTTTATTTTTACCGTGGGAATTTCTCAGTTTGCTTTAGGTAACAGGTGGAGGCATATCATCTTTTATGGATGCACGGTTTCCATACTGTTCCTTTTTCATTAATTATAATGTAATGTTTCTGTGGAGTAATTATGTATTTATACTCCTTTCTGTACTGAATATGAATCAACTATTTATTTGGTATCCTTGTTCCATAAACACTGTGCATAACTCTAACTTGTTCATTATAGGCAATTTGTTTCACACATATGTGCTAAAACCTTTTATGAGTACAGCATTCTTGTAGGAGAGAAATTTAACTTATTTTGTCAACTAGAGTAAACCCTGCAACTACTATTAATCCCCAGTTTATAATTGCATGTGTATATGGTACTAATCCTTTTTTTTTTATCTGCTACACTGTACCTTCCATAAAGACTCCTACCAGGTCCATACTCATATACTGTTATTCCACATAACAGCATCTACCTGAGGTACCTCCTTGCTTTGTTATTTCCTAAAAGATTAGAACTCAAGAGACATAATGATATACCAACCACATTTAGTCACAACTGCCAAAACATAAGCTTTTCATTATATGTTTGGTAAATTCTGCAGTTTGTGGAATCACAGTTTCTTTTTCAATAAATACATGTGTGCTTAAGGCATTACGTCATGCTTGCTAGACTTGTTTTATAAAGTGTAGAATTGAGCAGCATGGTTTGCCTCATCTGATCTGTATAATGTACTGTATCAAAACTAGATTCGCTTTTCCTTTCTCTTTCATCTCTCCCCTGTACCCTAGCCTCTTGAGATAGAACAGCATAATCACACGAATGACTTCTGCATTCTATGTTGCATTTTATACAGTCTGAACAAGCTTTCTTAATCTGTCACAATCTGACCCTTCTGCTGACCCCTTACTATTTTTCAATGGTCTGACTTCTGCATTAATCATTGCTTATGTTGCTTGGCTGATGTGTTAAATGGGGTCAGGTCATTAAACATTACATTTTTTCCACAGTAAATTCAGCAGCATTTGTTTGTGAAAGAAAATAAATGTTATTTTTATTTAAGTAGCATAATTTATTATGCTGTTTCACTTTTTGCTGTAGCAACAGATAGTGACAATAATGTTTCTCAAGTAACGGCTATGTCCCATTAAGACTAATACTGCAAACCGTACATTTGTCTACTTACATTACTTATTTTCTACTGACTGGACTTTCTGTTTATAAACAGATTTTTTTCATAATGACAATGTTGCATAGTTAAAGAAAGAATAGAAATGGTATGTTAATTATGTGCAAGAGATCATTAATCCATTGTAGACTTGCTTTCAGAATCTGAGTAGGAATTGAAAAAATATTGGTTAGCAAATTCTACAGCCTGCACAAATAAAGTATCCAACCTGGTAGGAAACTAAGTAACAAAATACAGTTGCAAGTAAGAAATACTTTCTGTCAGTGTTTGAATGTGGTATATTTCCCTTATACTGAGATGCAAGAATTTGATTAACTTTTAAAATAGCTTTGTTACTTTATGATCGGAAATTGTTTAATTATCAGTGTTTCTGATTTACAAAATGCACAATCTAGGTGGAGTATTAAACAAAACAATTTAGTCTGATCTAGTAAGATAAACGTCAGACTATAAAAGGTAAGAATTTATGGCAGCAAATGGTAAGGGAATGGAATGCAAAACCAAAGGCTCGTGGGATGAAACTGAGTTCAGACAAGACAATTGCTATGGCAGGAAATTGGGGAAATCAGAAGAATCTGAAAACTGAGATAGAAGGGAAAACAGTGGAACTTGTTAATAGCTTCAAGTATCTGGGAAGGGTGGATAAGGAGAAGGGAAGTTTGAATGAGGATGTTAGAACTAGAATCAGAGGGCTATAGCTAACTGGTATAGAGTGGCAGGGCTTGTTTTTCACAGAAGAATGAGAAAGAACCTGAAAAGTAAGGTGTTCAAAACAGTGGTATAACCAGTACTTATGCATAGTACAGAAAATTCAGCAGTGAAGGTAGAGCAGTTGGGGAAGCTAGAGATGAAGTGCCCAAAACACAGAAACATAGCTGGTTCAACCAGCGCCTGTGCCGGTACCATAAACCAGCATCCTACCCCCTCAGCTCTTCAAGTAAAGAAAAGATAGTAATCTGCTTACTGCAGTCACATCCAAACACCCCCTCTCATTCTTCTCTTGAAGAGCAAAAAAAAAAAAAAAAAACCCAAAAAAAACACTTTGCTGTAATAAGCAGATGGCTACATTATAGCCATCAGCTTATTCCAGTCAGAGCCATGCCCCCCCCCCCCCCAGTTCTTCCACTGAAGAGTAAAAAAAAAAGCAACTTCCATTCCTTCTACTGGCACAGCTACCAGGTAGCCAGATGCACAACATGACCACACTTCTTGCCTAAGTCATTCAGGTCCTGTTTCTGTGCCCTCTTCCCAACCTTCCTTCTGCACATTTTATTGAAAAAAAAGTATTCTTTTAAACTGTAGCAAACAATTGCTACAGTTTATACCCTGCCTGCATGGAGCATGACAGCAGTCAGGTTTTAGTTAAAAAAAAAGAGAGAGTTTCTTTCTTTTCTTATTTTTTTACTTTTAAACTGTAGCAAACTGCTTGGTACAAAGTAGCAAGCAGTTGCTACAGTTTAGACCATTAGACCTTACATGGAGTGTTACAGTGCTCATATCTGATCACAAACATAACACCATCTTTTAAAAATTGATAATGCATAAAACAAAGATACAGAATGGAGATCACATCCCCCTTAGCAATTTGTGCCTTGGGAGCAGTTACTCCCTCTAGCCCCACCCTAGTTATGCTACTATCAAAACAGGTAGTAGGACACACAATATGGGAAAGATGCAAAAATGATGACAACAGAGGACAGTAGCTTCACTTGTAGACAATATCAAAGAGAATGAACATGCAGGAAAGCAGAAGACAACCTGGAGAAGAAGGTCTGGGAAAGACAGGAAGCAGACAAGAGGAATGAAAGGCATCCAACAAAGAGATGTATGGACTATGTGTGAGAAGACATGCAACAGTCAGGCATGCCTCTCAAAGAAGGTAGAAGAGTGGCACTAAATTGTGAGAGATGGGGACAGTTGATGTAACACCCTGACCCCATGTAAATGTTAGATAAAGGGGTGGATGTTGATGACTGGATTCCAAAGCAATTTAAACCTGTGATAAGGAAAAGTGCCAAATTTGCAAATGTCTCAGTGTATAGGTGATTCTTAAACAACCACTATGGGTAAGGTATGCAGCTAAAGAATTGCAACAGCAAGTTGTGTGATGCTGTAGAATATAAACAGTATCAGAAAGTCATGATTGCTTACTATGCCCATATAAGGCAAATGTAAAATTGGCGAAATACTCCATTCCCAGATAGTGTATCAATGACAAGTGAAAAAGTTAGAAAAATAGTGCACTTCCCCTTATGGTAGCTAGTGTCCTGCAGCTGAATGTACTGATGCTAAAGGATTGATATCAGATGCAACATGGCCTGCAGGCAAGAAGGTACTCTGCAAAGTGTTGCCAGCAGCTTGTGCCTGATTGGCTGTATGACCAGGGGGTGGTATTGGCAGGTACTGACTAAACTGAGTGAATTGTGTTCAGAAGACATGAGTTCTTACAGCCACAGAGGTAATGATATCCCTCTCAAAAATAAAAGTCTGCCTGTTTCTTTCTAAGCATACTTGTATCTGGGATATCCCAGCACCATATGGATAACAAACTGTCCCAGATTGCAGCTTTGTGTATCCTGAAAAAGTTCTTGACTGTCATGTGATTCAAGGCTGGGAACAATACAATGTTCTCATTAACATCATCTGAGTGTTATGCAGTCACTGAACAGTTCTCTTGGGTCATGTAATTTCCCACCCTGCACTAGATGCCATAAAATTCATATTGCCTTTTGGATGATGCCAGGGATATTAACCATAAAGGGGCATTATTCCATCAATTGCCAGACAACACGTGCTGCAAATGATTGGATCCTGGAGATTTCAGCAGCATTCCCTGGTAGTGTGAACAACAATTCCATGTAGAAAACCAGGGCTGTACTAGCAACTTTCTAAGTTTGCAAGAGCAATATTTAAAATATGTTCCTATTTTTGGGTCTTTGCCCCCCCCCATTTTGTCGAGCTTTGTCCAGATTCCTTGCACTAAGAGGTTGAGAGGTATGGATCTCCTGCACAAATGTTTACCATGTAAAATCTCTGAAGGACATCTGGTAGGTTAACTGCAAACAGAATACTATGTGTGTGTGTGTGTGTGTGTGTGTGTGTGTGTGTGTGTGTGTGTGTGTGTGTGTGTGTGTGTGTGTGTGTGTGTGTGTGTGAAGACTAAAGCAAAAAAAAGGGCATGGACAACACCAGAACCATAGCTACCTTTTCTGGTGATGCTCTGTGTAGCCCTCCAATCTGGTGCCCTTGCTCAAAACTGAGGACCAAGAAAAGGTCTTCTGCTACATACTGAGATGCAAAAAAGAAGTCTTGCTACAAACAAGTGGCTTGCTGCAGTCTAAATACTACACACAGAGCACTGAAGCACTTCAACCATGAACACGAATGCAGTATCGGCATTCATTTCTGAATGCTGGCATTGCCTCTACCAAGTACAGAGTACTGAAGCACCACAGCCCAAATGGCAATTGCATTACCAGTATCCATTTCTGAATCCCTACCTCAAGAATCCCAGACACATGAAGAAGACCAGCTACAGGACAATGAACATGATGGCATTAAAACACCAGTAGTTGAAGCATATCAGTGCTTGAGAGGCATTTTCTTATAGTATACCCATGCATTAGGGATAAGGTAACATCCGGTACAAATCTGTGTGCTATGACATAATCCATGTATAAACTGTAGACAGAGAAATAGGATGTCCACTATGGTACATATTCTTTAGCAATAGCAGTGCTGGACACACTGAGATATGCATATCCTTCAGTCCTACACGCATTAGACACCACCACTCCTAACCAGTAGTACTTTCTATATTTTGAATACTGTAGTTTGTTTTCTTTACCTTGTGTTTTGCTTGCATTCTGTTTTAACAGCATATTAAAACTTCAAAAGAGACCACAGCTCTCTCTGTTCTGAGTCAGGCAGAAATTTTTCCCGCCCTCCCACCCATTTAAGTTGTCTTGGTAAATACTACTGTCTTTCTAGTTGCCCGCCTCTTATGTTAATCTGACCATATATCTCATTTCTCTCTACTTTCACTGGCTTATGTGAGTAATCACAAAATCATCATTTTTGAAATCCCACCCCTTAAATTATTTAAATTTATTGGCCATCCTACAGTATTTCATAGTACCAAATTACAAAAGTGACCACCCCTTTCAATCCATCTTGCTGTTTTTAAAATAGTAATTCTCCACTAAACCTTAACTTTTTAAATAGGTAAAACTCAAGTTACCTACTTTCACATCTAACTTCTCTAGTGCACACTGCAGAGTGCATTCTTTTCAATCTTACCTTTAAGCATCCCTGTGACTAGCACTTTCTCTAATACCTGCTGGAAAGCACTAGGAAGCCTTAAACTCATACAAACACTGAACTCTCCTTGTTAATAAGGAGAAATTAATAGTAGGCACTAAACAGCCTATAATTGCAAAGTACCTTGCTAAGGAAACAGCTCCTGTACTTTACAAAGAAAAAAAAAACCCCAAACCAGGCATGTCCAAGGGTCAGCTTCCGGTGATTTCTCCTGTCCACCTTGTGAATCTGGGCATACTGGGGCAATGCAGCAATTGCCTCATGTACACAGACAACCCTCTCCTCCTACCACCCAACACTACAACCTGTGAGAGATGCACTTACATAGCCAAAATGGAAGCAAAGCTCTCTCCACCCAAGATTGTGCTAAACAGTCAAGAGGAGAAGGTTAACACCCACACTACACCTCAAGCAACACATAGCCCTTCTAAACCCGCACCACCAACACCCACATATAGCAACACTAAATCCACATATGCAGAGGCCCTTAACTGTAACCTGCCCAAGCAACAAAGACCTCTGAAGCTGAAACGCAAACAAACACCAATCACAACCAATGTGTCACCTAGTTCACAATACCAGTGTGCCACCCAGCAACAGCCCCTAAGGCAAGACAATTTACCTAACACTTTAGTCATAGGTGACTCTATAGTCCGGCACACTGATGTCCCTCTCACCAGGTTAAATAAGGAGAAAATTAGTCAGCTGCCTGTCGGGTGCCAGGATCCGCCACATAACGCATGCACTCAAGTCACTCCACAACAAGTACAAATATGACTCTGTCATTGTCCATGTTGGAGTGAATGACTTGAGACGTACCTCCCTGGACTACATGAAGAGAGACATGGAAGAGCTCTCGGATCATGTGGCCCAGGCAGGTATGACCCTAGCCCTGAGTAGCATCCTGCCTTCGCCCAGAATGATACCACAATATAAGGATAAAATGATTGACTTCAACAATTGGCTAAGCTTATGGTGTCATTCAAAGGGGATCCAGTATCTGTCTGCCCGGGATGACATGATTGACAGACCACGATGCTTTGCCAGAGATGGTCTGCACCTGTCGCCCCTGGGATTCAGGTTACTGGCTAAGGCTCTTGCCACCCCTATAGTGCCTTTTTAGGCAAACTTCAAAGGACAAAACCACCACCGTAACAGGTACAAGCATGCAAAATCTGAAGGTAATGCTACTCAATGCTAGAAGTCTAAACCTCAAAATGCACTCTCTCGAGGCACTCCTAAAAATGGAGAACATCGATATCTGTGCAGTAACTGAGACCTGGTTCAAGGCTCCAGAGAGCACTCCTGCAATACCAGGCTACAACTCTTACCACACTTTTCGGCCATCAAACCAGGACCGAAACACTAAAGGTGGAGGAGTGTCAATATTCACCAAGGATATTCACACCACCAGGCTAGTTGGCCAACACAATGTGTCTGAAATTCTCCAAGTGCAACTAACACTAGGTAAGACTGCAATCCAAATTGTAGCTTGCTACAGATCCCCCACCATATCCCAAGATTCTCACTACACCTTTTTAAACATACTGGAAAATATTAAGATAGAACCAAACACCCTAATACTGGGTGATTTTAACTACCCTGCCATTAACTGGGAAAACTACTCATGTCCCAACACCTTTGCTTAACGGTTCTTGGAATTCATAAATTCCAACGCCCTGGATCAACTAATCCATAGTCCCACCAGGGGCTCCAATATCCTAGACTTGGTCATTACCAACATGGCAAATCAATGCTCCATACCTATGGTCACCCCCTCGTTAGTCAGGTCTAACCATAAGCTAATCACCCTTAACATCCACATCCCACCCCCACCCCCAGTAAAGAAACCACCATAAAAAACTTCTCCAAAGCCAACTTCATGCTACTCAAGTCAGAAGTGACAAACTTCATAACACCCATGCAGACGGGAACTGAAAGTTCAACTGCTGAATCCTACACTAAGGCACTGTACGAGCACATCCACTCATGCATGAATCGTGCCATCCCAAATAGAACCAAAATGCTCTCATCCAAAAAGGAAGCCAATCTGGTGGTCCCCTGCCATAAACAAACTTTACAACAAAAGGAAGAAACTTTTGCAGAAAAGAGGAAAATCCCAGGATGCAAAAAACTCCCTTACTAGTCTCAGTAAAAAACTGAGATGCCTCATAAAATCCTCCAAAGCTAGTTATGAAAATAAAATTGCCAAAGATTCCAAAGACAACCACAAAGCATTCTATAACTATGTCAAGAATCTAAATGGCAATGCTCAGATCTGCTCTGAGCTAAAACAGAATGGCAATAAATATACTGATCCAAAGGATATTGCCAATATCCTGGCAGATCGATTCAGTGCCAACTTCACCCCCCTCTCACCACCTAAATGGCCCATCTCAATACCGGAAGATTGCCAAATTCCAGTAATAACGGCCACACAGGTACAAAACGCACTCTCTAAAGCCAAGAATACAGCATCCATGGGACCAGATGACATCCCGGGCTGTGTACTACATGAACTACAATATGAACTGGCACCTCACCTAAGTGTCATGTTTAATCATAGCCTCACCTCAGGTTTCGTGCCCACTGAGTGGCGCAGAGCTACAGTTATCCCAATCCACAAGGGGGGATCCACCTTGGATCCTGGAAACTACCGTCCCATCAGTCTGACAAGCCTTATCTGCAAGGCCATGGAGCGTATTATCATGGAACTTATAAACAAAGACATTGGCAACCTTCAAACACTGGACCCCACCCAGTTTGGGTTTGTGAAGGGCCGATCTTGTCTCCTGAACCTGATTGACTTCTTTGAATCAGTCTCCAGAGCCATGGACAAGGGTAAGGTGGTCCACACAGCCTATCTAGACCTTGCCAAGGCCTTTGACACCATCCCCCACTCTGGAATCATAGATAAACTTACTAAGTTGGGTATTAATCCCTATGTCACCCAATGGGTTGCTAAATGGCTTACTGATAGAACCCACACTGTAATAGTAGCCAACTCCAAATCCAGCTCCAGACAAGTGACAAGTGGAGTACCTCAGGGTTCAGTCCTTGGGCTGCTCTTGTTTGGCATCTACTTCTCTGAAGTACAGGTCAACACTAAGGGACTCTGGCTAACAAAGTTTGCAGATGACTGCAAACTGGGAGCCATTATTGAATCCCCAAATGATGTGGATACTCTACAAAAGGGCCTTACAGAAACAGATGCTTGGTGCCAGAGCCATGGGCTCAAGCTCAATGCCAAGAAATGTATTGTTATCCCCTTTGGGAAAAAACATGTATCCATGAATTACCATATAGGTGGCAGCACACTAAACACAGAAAGTGTGATAAGAGACTTAGGAACACAGGTGGACAGTGGTCTCACCTTCGATAACCACATCGCCACAACAGTCAGGAAATCCTTCTATGTGGCACACCTCATCACGAAGGGCTTTTCATCCAGAAAAAAGGAGGTCATTGTCCCACTGTACTCATCCCTCATTAGACCCATTATAGAATACAATGCCCCATTTGGTATGTACCTCTCAAGACATCTGCAACAACTGGAAAGGCCTCAGAAATACCTCACTAAAAGAATCACAGGCCTAAAGCAGATGCCCTACACTGACCGCCTTAAAAAACTCCAGCTATACTCTGTTGCATATCGTCTACTCAGAGGCAATCTCTGCTTAACATACAATATACAGTATTAACCCAGAGCATGGTGAATTATGCATGAGCTACCAACCTGTGACATGGGAAACTCTTCAGTGGATATATATCTTGTAGGACAATAGGCACCACATTCATATGTGCAGGGGCGAGACACACCTAGAACGGCACAGCAGACAAAAACAGATATAGTGGACATACCAATACAGTTGCTATATCAAAAGCAATCCACAGCATACAGACCTGCTGACCTGTGCACATCACAAAAATAAATCCTATGTGGATATAACCCACATATGTGAGGATAGTCTTCATCACAGTTACAGTCAAGATATATAGGGGCAGCAGGAGGCACATTAGACAGCACACGCTCACAGACATAAACACACACACACACACACACACACACACACACACAATGGGCATAGCAGCTCAGCTCATGTGTCAGTAAGTATCAACAGAGGTCATTCTGAGCTGTGTATTTGCTGCAAACATGTGGCATAATACAACATGTGTACCCAAAGCATATATGTTATCACGGTAGGCCATGAATGTATCACCTGTACAGAAACATTGCCAGACTAACACAAGTTAGTAATATGCAAACTGGCTCAAGGACAGAACCCACATGGTTAGAATTGCTGGAGCCATGTCAGACTCCAAACCAGTTACAAGTGGTGTCCCACAAGGCTCAGTCCTGGGACCTCTCTTGTTCGGTATATATTTCTCGGAGGTACAGGCCAACACGGAAGGACTGTGGCTGACCAAGTTCGCAGATGACTGCAAACTGGGCTCCATAATCGACTCTCCAGCCGACACAAGCATCCTCCAAAAGGGCCTCATAGAAACAGACAACTGGTGCCAGAGCCATGGCCTCAAGCTAAATGCCAAAAGTGTATAGTCATTCCCTTTGGCAAAAACAAAGTGCCCACAAATTACCACATAGGTGGTAATCCATTAAGTACAGAAGAAGTAATTAGGGACCCAAGTTGATAGCAATCTCTCATTTGACAACCACGTGGCCAAAGTGGTTAGAAAAACATTTTATCTAGCCCACCTAATCATGAAGGGATTCACATCTAGATCAGGGGAGGTCATCGTGCCTCTTTACTCATCCCTCATCAGGCCCATAATTGAGTACAATGCCCCTTTTGGGATGTACCTTACCAGACACCTGCAGCAACTGGAAAGACCCCAAAAGTACCTCACCAAGAGGATCAAAGGGCTCAAACAGATGCCATATGCTGCCCGGTTAAAGAAACTCCAGCTCTACTCAGTGGCATACCACCTGTTCAGAGGCGATCTGTGCCTGACATATAAAGCCATGTCCAACCTGGAATTAATGTACATGCTGCACCTCAGAAAATCCAAATCCCATCGAGCTACGTGCTCGAGAGACTTGAACCTCAGCACTGAAATAAACAGGACATGCTGGAGGGACAGATTCATAACCCAGAGGCTCCCTTCACTCTGGAATAAAATCCCAGTCCAGGTTAGGCAGAGTCCCTCACTGACTCTTCAAGAGGAATCTTGATGAGTGGATGGGAGATCGTAGGTTTGCCCCGGGTATCACTTCTGTGTCACTGTTAGACAGAGGCACAGTATACTAACCTCGAAAAAGGGCATAGCAAAATAAATTTAAAATGGGTGGAGAAAGCCAAACACATTCTGGCTAGGCTTATAAATGCCCTAGGGCAGATAGCCTAGTATGAACCTATGAACCTATGATATGCCCATTTATGCCAGACATTGGCATTTTCAGCTGTCTTTGTTGACCACTGGTATCAAAGAAACTGGACTTGGAAGACCATTCTCTAACATTGTTTGCTTTAATTTAAAATGGTGAGTGCATGACAAAGGATGGTTGGCTCATGACTGCCATTATAGGATGAGGCTGAGATGTTGGTAGTGCTCTCCCCACTTTTCTTGCAGTGCTTGGGGGTTCCAGTTCATCAAGTAGATGCCTGAAAGGATCTGGCCACAGAATCTTTACAGCAGACAGGTACTGGGAATTCAAGGGCACAGGTTCAGTACTACTTCAATCCCCTCAGCAGGAGGTGAGCAGATCACCTGCAGAACTTGAGAAAGTATGCTGCTGAAATCTCATTACCTGGCTTCAGTAAGTGTTCACCTAGGCCTGCCTTGTATTAACATGTTCACTCTTGTTTTCTACATAGACTACAACTGGAGTACACCACTGAGCCTACTTTCACTGCATTTGGACTGTACTAGGTAACTGTGTTCCATTGTATTTTTAATACCCCTGATATTTTCTAAGTTTTGCATGGGCCATATCTATCCACAGATAGTATTACTTAAGATAACCCATATTAGTATATTTTTAGAAGGATACTGAACCTGCACATCAGTTGTACTGAGTGTTTTGTGGCTGTGCTTAACTGTGCATGCCTAGACATATCCTGCACTGTGATTACATAGTACATATGCAAGATACTGTGAGACTGTAACATGTAAATGTATATAACATCATGTAAGAAAAGTTAGATATGTCTGGTTGGTTTCGGTGTCCCATTCTCAAGGCACACAAGCCACTTTACTATCTGATGTGTGTGTACATATGTTGTTTAGTGCTTCCTGCTGGCAGGAGCTTAATGTAGATAGCTTTCCTGTAACACGCCTAAACAGGCTAGATGTATGAAGCGTCTGCCCACATAAGCGCGTGTGTGCATGTGTGCGTGTGTGTGTGTGTGTGTGTGTGTGTGTGTGTGTGTGTGTGTGTGTGTGTGTGTGTGTGTGTGTGTGTGTGTGTGTGCACAACCAGATCATGGTCAAATGGGGCCCTAGGAAGGGTAATCCCCTCCTCAACATACCTGTGTCCCATTACTTGGCTGTCTTTCTCAGATGTCTGTGCCAAAAAAAAATAATAACAATAACAATGACCAAAGTCACATATTTCAAATTTGTTGCACACCAACATACAGTAGCCAAAGTATTCCAAGTTAATACATGCACACATACACATGAACACTAGTCCTACAAAGCCAGATTCAGACAGTTTAAAAATTACTAGATAACAGCATAAGGTCATTCATCTGCAAAGGAACCTCTTACGAAGAAATAAATTACATGTACTTTATTGGTAGCTGTGCATGAACTACTTGAAAATGTATAAAGATTACTAGCATCATACCATAAGATCCAGCTATGTGTGACACAGTTTAAATAGTTGGGTATTTAAGAGTGCATAAGAAATATTAATTACCTGATAATGTGCTTATTCAATATGCACAATCTCTGCAAAAGTAAAAGTCATCTGAATTATACCTCTCAATTATCCAGATTTTCACAGAATGTCCAGAGTTATGCTTCATATTTTGGTCTGTTCCTCATAAGATTTGTAGTTTTTAGGCAAATCACTGATGATTGAAGTCAATTCATTTGAGTTTCAGACTTCACATCCTTCACAAAATGCAAGCTAAGAGAAATCCTGTTATTCTAGCAACTTTCAAAATCTATAAGAGCAATATTTAAAATATGGCCCTATTTTGGACCATTATTTACCCATTATTTTAGGCTTTGTCCAGATTTCTTGCACAAAAAGGTGAAGAGATATGATCTGAATAATTCCACATTAAACAGAACTATTACTAAAGAGAGGTCTTCAAGAATATCTATCTTCTCTGACATAAATTGGAACAGGTCTGACCTACTTGATTGGATACTTATAAATAGTCATCCCCAATTGTACACCTCTGGGACCCTCCCGGATGACCTAAGCGATCACCTTCCCACCTACATTATTAAGCACAAAGGATTTAACCCCCAACAACCCTTACTTAGAATGGTAAGAATCAATAAAAACTTTAACCCCACCAAATTCCAACAAGAGCTAAACTCATGTAAATGGTCAATTTTATGAACCCCTCCCCTTAGATGAAGCAGTCACATACTTTAACAACAAATTCATAGAAATCCTTGATTCTCATGCACCCATTCGTTCAACAAGAACTACTGCAAAAACTGCACCAAGGCTTTCCAAAGAGTCTAAACAAAAAAATCACCCTCAGAAATAAGGCATGGGCATTATGGCAAACTACTAAAGACCCCCAAGATCACATTAAATATAGGCAAATGAGGAACATCACTAAAAAATCCATTCTACTAGACAAAAAAAAACTACTATAATCTACAGGAAGTAAATCATAACAAGCCTCAGAAATTCTGGGCAGGTATAAACAAACTATTACATCCTGCACAAACTTCCACCCCAGTACCAGCAGCCTCCATTGATAAACCTTTCGAGGAAGTCTCTGACAGTTTTAACCGTTTCTTTACTGAGACCATTCAAGCCCTAGTGAGCCAACTACCTCCCAGCCCCCCTGTCATGAAATCAACACCACCCAGAAACCAACCTACATTTAGATTCCAACCAGTTGTCCTTACCCTGATTAAAAAACTGAAACCAATTACTCTCTCCACTGACCAACTCCCAGCCAAGTATCTACAAAAAGCAGCATATGCCATTGCTTACCCCATCTCGATATTAATCAATCGAACAATAGCAGAAGCCAGAATCCCCTCTATTTGGAAAATATCCTATGTAAGCCCACTTCACAAAGGAGGTAGCTCTACTGAGTTATCCAATTATAGGCCAATAGGAATACTATCCCCACTTGCAAAAATTATGGAAAAATGTATCCATAGATAACTGATCCATAACCTAACTCAGAATAACCTCATGGCAGACTTCTAGCACGGCTTCTGACCGCACCACAGTACTACTTCAGCCCTTCTAGCCTTCTCCAATACCATAAACCACATCCACAACAACAATAACATATCCTCAGCCCTCATCTTGGATCTCTCCAAGGCATTTGATATGGTGGATCACCAATTATTAATCCATACCCTGGAAACCTTCTGTCTAGACAATGCAGTCATCCAATGATTCCAATCCTATCTGAAAGCTAGACAACAGGCTGTCCTTTGGCAAAACAATCTTTCTAAACTCCTACCCAACACACTAGGTGGACCCCAGGGATCCATACCAGGGCCCCTTCTTTTCTCCATCTTCATTAACAACCTCTATTCTGCTATTCCTACAGTCAGCTGTGTCCAATACGCTGGCAACTCCACCCTGATTTGCTCGGCCACTTCTCCAAACGAACTGTGGTCAGCTACACAAACCTCCTTTAACACTATTGAAAACTGGCTTTCTGGTCATTGTCTGATCCTGAATCCCAAAAACACCAAACAATTGCTATTCTCACCAACACACAGGTCTGCTGTATTCACTTTTACCATTAAATCTAATAATGGCACAATAATCTCCCCAGACTCCTCTACAAAACTGCTAGGTGTTTTAATCGATAATAATCTCAAATTCGACCTACATGTCAATCAATCTAAAAAGACTATCAATAAAAAAACTAGGCTCACTTTACAGGATAAAAGCCTTATTAACCCCTCCTGCTAGATCTGCCATAGCTCACTCTCACCTACTTTCAACTCTACTGTATGCATCCCCTCTACTCTCCAATCTAAATAAATCTGTCCTCAACAAACTGTCTGCTATAACCATATTGCCAGATTTGCTGCCAGCCTGCCTTACAGGACTCACCATTGTATTAACCTAAACCAGCTTGGGTGGCTAGAACTACCTGGCTAGAACTACCCAGCATGATTCAGTATAACCTCATGATAACTGCCCATAAGATACTTTACAATCCAGATAACACTCCTGCTCTTAAAAATATTATTACTCCCTATCATAATCACTGGCCACTTCGATCCTCTAATAAATTACTTGTCCAGAATATCAAAACTAAAAATTCTGCAGTGACTCTCTCTTCGCAAACTCTGTTATCAGATCCTGGAACTCTCTCCCAACTGAAATTACTTTGATCAACTCCCTGAGCCAATTCAAGACTAGACTTAAACAACATTTGACATTAAACTGGCTATGTCAATGTAGCAAACCCGACTAACTTTTCTTGACAATGAGACCAAAATAGTTATTTTGGCTTATCTGTGGCATTATCCTGACCTTTACCTTGTCTAACTCTAATGTGTTTTGGCATGTAAACACTGTAAATAGTGTATCTGTAAATAACTGTATGAGTTAATAACAGCATGCCTAGCTGACTTGAACTGCTTAATGAAGACCTACACTCTGATTTTCATTAACCCCAGAACTACTATTATTTGCCTAGGTATGTAACCACTGTAAAAATTGTAATTATAACCTTATTGCTTGCTTAGATATGTTAACTACTGTATATACTGCATTTTAATCTAATTTTGGTGATCTTGGAGCTTTTCTCCCTGGGCCTCTGCTGAAAATGGACATGTATCCAGTCAGACTATCCCTGTCAACAAATGTAAAATAAAATAAATAAAATAATAAAGGTTGCTGCTGGCAAACAACTTTGCATTTCAGTGCTTCATCCACAAATGCAGTGCTTGCTGCCCTTGAAGAATGGAAGAATGGAGCGCTGGTGATATTACCATAACATTTCCTGAACTAGATCAGCTATGCAAAAGGAATGGCTGGCAAACAATGACAACAGGTTCATAGGCCTGAAACAATTGAATTAAATGCATATATCCTTTACAATCTGATCTTGTAAGAAAGACTGTTTCACATAATATGCAACAATGACTACATAATGGATGCTGAGGATCAGACGGCTCTGATCATCACTACTAGTAATTCAGACAATATGACATGACAAATGTCAACTCCTTTACTTTTGCTGGAGGCTGTAAAGAAGGTACTGCAAAAATATATTATTAAAATAAAGCAAAAACAATCATAGACAATGTAAATGCAGCAGCTTTGGTCCAACAAACCATAAGTCATACAAAAATCAGAAATATTACTGCATATAACATACTGTTTTTTGGGTGGGGGGGGCTTACATACCAGAAGGACATCTGCATCTTATTTTTGACCTACCTATGTTTTCAATGTCATCAAGAATTTCTATCTTCTCTGACATCACTCGGAGCAGGTCTGACCTACTTGAATGGCTATTAATGCTCTATTGTTGCAGCATACACCTCGAGAGTTAACAAAGCCACATCATGGAAAAATAGTGCCCTATGCTGGGTAATGAGTCATTCCCCCACTAGCCATACCAATATTCCATTACTTGGTGCTATCTCTCTCCAGTTACCACAAACACTGTTCAAGCCTGTTAGCATACATACTACTTCCTGCTTTACTTTTACAACTGTCACAGAGATTTGGATGCCATTTAAAAATGTTATTTCAAATTTTACATAAAAAACACTGACAGCCATTTTCTAAACAAAACGCCCTCACATTGAAAACAGACTTAGGATGACAAACAGCAAACTTCTCTTCCCTTGAAGCTCACATTTATTGAAAATGCATCTGGCAACCAATTAAAAGACACGATCTGGGATTCATATTGAAATAGCATATAGTAAAGCACTAATTTAATTAGCGTCTATGTGAAGGCTGCATGAATTCAAAAAAACAAATGTATAATATATTTGCTAACAGCCAATGACATTCCACTGAAAACAAGTGTCCCTTAACAAGAGCAGCCCAGGAGTACTGTCTGGTGAAGTAATTTAATCAGTCACAAAAAAAGACAAATGAAAGTTGGGGGAATCAAACCCTGTACTACAGTAAGCAGCTCATTGCGTTATTTATGTGCACTAAGTATTAGACAAACTATTGTAGCCAAAACACTGTGCATTTCACACCTGTGACCCTGCAAAAAACAAGCTAAATTAAACATGTATTCATAATTAAAAATGTCACGCTGTCCAATTTATTCAAAGCTAAATAGTAAACAAAATGTCAACATTCAACAGAACAAGAAAACCAAGACTCATATCCAAAGAACATGGCTCACATGATGCTGCTGCTCCTGTTTACTACAGTTGGTTTCCTTCTTTCCTTCCTTTGCACCATAACTGGCTTGCAGTCCAGGGGACTATTGAGGAGCCTAACCCATATTTCCAGTTGCCCCAAAACTCTGTATGGTTAGGTGACTATCTCAAGGATAGGACATAAATATGAGGCAAAAGCAGAGATGTTCAGCAAAATAGGAAGCAAATAGGCAGATTGGCAGTTGGTGTGAAGGATTTAGTCTACTGCTACATGTACCCAAGATGCAGGGTTTGACTCTCTCAAGTTAATTGTTTGCCTAACACACACTTGTATATAAGGATAGTGAGTACTGTTGTGTAGTTTTTATGTCTGAAGGAGAGACATTGTGCCCTCCGAAAGCGTTTGCTAATTAAATCGTTCTCTTTGGGATTCTGGTTTCCAGCTCATTTTGTTTGTTTTTTCTCTCAAGTTGTCTAACCATACAAGGTAATCTCACACACACACACACACACACACACACACACACACACACACACATACACACACACACACACACACACACACACACACACACACACACACACACACTCTCTTCAAATGTGCTCTGTCCACCTCACACACTTACTTCATATATTCTCTACCTCTGTATGCTTGTTTACCATCTTTCCTTGTTTTCAAAAGCAGCCTCCGCTCTGCAAAAGAAATCCACCACTAAAAAAAAAAAAAAAAGACTGCTGGTATGTCCACTCCCCATCACTTTCAATAACAAAGAAATTCCTGCTTTGCATAATCTAAAGAAATTCACCACTATCTCACTTGCATTATACTCACAAAAACACTGCACTTTTGACCTGAGCTCCAGAAAGTCTTGCACTGGCTAAAATCTGAACCATTGAAAGATAATGGAGGACCAGGGATGATGCTGCTTGCACATAGCAGTCAATAGTGAGGAGCAAGGCATTAATTAGGTGATGCTTTCTAGCAAAGAACAGTAATATTTTTTAGTTGTTTTCAGGCCAGGGCTCATGCCCACAGACATTATCAAACCCTAGGCAGCTGCCTAGGTTGCCTTCTGATGGAACCGGCCCTGTGTGTGTGTGTGTGTGTGTATGTGTGTGCGTGTGTGTGTGTGTGTGTGTGTGTGTGTCTGTCTGTCTGTGTGTCTGTGTGCCAGACCAAAGCAAAAAACACAGAAGTGTTTGTCTTGCGTGCTTGCCATTACAGGAAACTCTTCCACAATGGTGCATGAATGCATGTTCTGGCATACATAGGTTCATAGGTAGGTATGAGGCTATCGGCTCAAGGGCTTACGTAAGCCTATCCAACAAGATTTCCTGGCTTACACCACCCAAGAAAGTTATTTTCCTGTGCCACTGTCGAGCAGAGACACAGAAGTGATCCCCGGGGTGTATTTCCTATTTCCCATCCACTCATCAAGATTTTTCTTGAAGAGTGCTAATGAAGAACTTTGCTTGACATAGATGGGTAGCCTGTTCCAGAGTATGGGAAGTCTCTGGGACAGGAATCTGTCCCTCCAGCATGTCCTGTTTATTGTGGTGACAAGGTTTAGGTCCCTGGAGTGTGTAGCTTGGAGGGATTGGGATTTCCTTAGGTATAGCATGTCCAACAGCTCTGGGTTTGACATACGTTGTGTGTCAGGTCTATGTTAATTGGTATATTATATCTTGGTATATTATTATACTTTCTTGACATGTGAGCATTTTTCACATCCATATTTGTTTGTAACATGTGCTGGCACATATAATATTCCTATGGTGTTGTGCCACTCAAGACTGTGAGCTGATTAACCTTACAAGTGAGCTAGACATTATATCTTGCCATTATTACATGTTGCACATGTATCCCTTCTGCATCCTAGTGTCATGCAGCTGCTGACATCCTACAAGATTGTGACATGGCAGCATTGTATTATATATTGCATGTAAGTGTGACTGGGTATTGGATAATTATATTCACGAGTTTACCTGATCTTGTCAATACGTGTCACTAACTGCCTTTGTGTTTTGCAGGCAGTTAAGAGAAACTGGTATATATGGCCAGTTACAAGATGTACCTCCATTACTTTGCATATCTAATGCATATGGAGCTTGTGTGTTTTAAATGTTATATATAAGCAAAACATTAGGTGCTCTATGTATAAGCCTTGCATGTATATGTCATTCTTTACAGAGCCATCATCTGAGATATTCTGTGATGGGAGGCTAAGACTACAGAGACTGGATATCAGTGAGATCCTAGACAGCTTACATTCACAACATAATCTGCAGGAGGTTTATGAGGTGTGGGAACCTATGATCCAGGTTTCAGGTATAGTTAAGCTGCATTGGGAGATGTATATTGTGGTGGGGGAAGTGTTTCAGGAGGTGATGGCCCCTCAGTTTAATAAGATAAATGAAATCATGCCATGCATCCTGCAAGTGTTAGGGGCACACATTCCTCAAGACCTGGAGGTGTAGGATGTGCAGAGTAATAACATATGGTAGAGGTGAAGATGGCAACAACCTACCTATGTATTTTAAACAAGAAACATCTTTATTAAATTATCACTTATGACATAGGCAATTGTATATTTATATACATAAAAACAAATCACATCAACATATTTGTAGTTGCAAACATTATACATCACTTACAATATATCCAGTCATTGTCAGAAAAAACATTTCACTGCTCATTCAAACCCTACCTTCTTTTAAACCTCATTCCTCCTCCAAAACATTATTCTGCAAGTATTGTTCCCACAATTTCCATTTTTTCTATGTAATTTGCCCCTATCTTTTTCTAAAGATCCCATTTCCAGCTGTTGTATCTATGTTACTATATCCATTACTTCTAGTATGGTTGTTTAGACTGTGATTTCCATTTTCAGGTAATTGCTTTTTTGGCAGCCACCATAATTAGACTCAGTAAGCCCTTACTATGTCTAGGCAATTCCAATTCTGTATCATAGCTCAAAAAAATAATTTCTTTAGTTATACCAATTTGCTCACCCAGTGCTTCTGATAGAGTAGTCTACAGGTCATGTTTAAAGTCATTACACTCGCAGAAAATGTGTTCCCAATTATCTCTTTCTTCCCCATCACACCTTCAACATTTGTTATCTACCTGAGGAAAAATTCTTTGGAAGCTACTTGGGGTACAAAAATACCTAGATAAACACTTCCAAGCAAAGATCCTGAGTCTTCTAGACTTTGTTGTATATTTGGGAAACATGCATATATCCTCCATCATTTCTTTGTGAATTGCTTATCCATTCTCTCTTTCCAATCCTTTCTATCCTCTTCTGATTGATTCTGATAGTTATCTTGCAATATTTCATATGCTGTACTAATTATTCCTTTTTTAACAGCAGCCTGTGTTCTAGATTCTACTAAAATTTCTAACACTGTTGCTCTTCCACTTAGAAGCCCCCCATTTCTTTCTTTCTCATTGCCTATACTCTGATATCAATCCTTGACGGGGGAAGGCAATCTCTAGCCTGCAGTCCAAATACATTTTTGTCTACTTCCCATTCTATTACCTTTCCCCTCTCTAATTATTTTCTCCCAATACCTTGATTCTTTTGTCAGTTCTCTCCAATAAATTCCAGCCCCCCTCTTGCCTATTGTCTGTATCCCTAATTGCAGTCATCCCTATTGGAAGAATCTCCTTTCTCCATTCCCATATTGGCTTAGTTGTTCGAATACTTTCTGCTACTTTATGAATATAATATTCTGTGTGGTCACTGTTATTCTCTTTTAGGATCTTCATCCAAACTCCCACTCTCTCTCTTTGTTTCTTGAGCTTCTCCCTTGTTTCATCATCATCCCTTTCCATTTTGAATTATCACTTTCTGCTTGTGCTATGTACAGGAGCCTTAACTCTGTAGCTTTGAAATGCTCCTTCAAATCAGGTAATTCCAAACCACCTTGTTCTATTGGAAGGATCAACTTATTCCACTCGACTCTTGCCATCTCCCTCCCAGATAAAATCCTTCAGCTCTTTATTAATTGCTATTTACAACTCCTCTGCTGAATGGTAAAAATATGCCTGACCTGTGTAAAAAACTAAAGGGACTAAAAAGATTTTAACAACCTGCCTGTGTACATTGTACTACAGCATTATAATGCATAGATTTTGTAGTCCGAATCCACTGGATCTCAAACAAAAGTCTCTTTCTCAACTCCATCACAAACAAAGCTATGATTTTTTTTTTTGGCACCAAACAGACACTTAAAAAATACAAAACTATTTAAAAATCTATGAACACAAGAAAACTTCCATAGAAAACATTACTTCTTTAACATACCTTGGCATTTGACTTGACCCATCCCTTAACTTCTCCTTCCACCTCAACTACAAAAGGAAAAAGGTTAACTCTCTCCTATATTTGTCAAATAAAATTTCCTCCTTTCTTATTAAAACCTCCAGAACAGCCATAGACAAAGGCTCTTGTAGCCTCAGAATTTAAAAACAAACTAATCAGATAACATTTCTCTTACAGGCTTAGAAACCACAACCACTCTGCCACCACACCACAACTCTGGGAATGTAGTTCCTCACAAATAAAAAATGCCTCATCTTACAGCTAAAGGCCCACATTCTTATATCAGCCAAATGTTATTACCTCACTTCCAACCATGTCACCTAGTCTGACCTACACCACTCTTTCTCCTACTGGTAACACTCTTTCTGTACCTCACATGGAATGTCCTACTGTACCAGTCTACACCTGTCACTCACATAATCTTTTGCTTAATAACTACTCCCAAACTATAACATCCTTCATTTCACTCAGCTATGCTCTCATTCCCACTTAGCACACAGCTGTAGTTATCACACAGAAACCATACTTTCTAAATGGCATTTTCTTGATTTACTGTAAATAATGCATGATGATGTTACAATTACATGTACTCTTTAATTTTTTTACCTATTAATTGTATTTTACAGATGAGTATGTTCATTATACTCTTACTATCACTAATTAAACATTGTATGACTTTCTTTGTATTCCCTGGATGTGACTAAATTTGGTGATTTTTTATTAGTGCTCTACCCTGATAAACAAATTTGAAATAAAATAAATGAGATCCATTATCCTTATGCTATTAAAAGTCTCTACCAAAGTGGGTGGCTAGATGCAATGGCTTCAGAGAGGTTGTCACTTCACTTTCAGCTTTTCTGAGTTAGGGGTTGCCACAGCAGATCACTGGTCCACTATTGACTGGCAGTGTATTTTTACAGTGTCGAGTTGCCAGCCCGGCACCCAACCTTCACAGAAGGTGCACACACACTCACACACCTACCTGCATGTCTTTTAAAGTTCACTCGACCACAGAGAGAACACACAGACTCAGCACAGAAGGAGCTCCAGCCAAGAATCGGACTGGAAAACCTCTTGCTATGAGGCGACAATGCTAACCGCTGTACCACCACGGCCATATCAGTGAGATCGGCACTGCCCCTTGTAATCTGGGTAGATATTAAATGAGACTCCTGGTCTCCACCAGAGGTCACATAGACATTGGATTTCCCAAAATGCTCTCCCAGGGGTATGACAGCTGGCCTTCATGTGCTTCAGCTGGTTGATCGGCTTTGCTAGCATTCAGATTGTTTTTCTTTTTTCCACTTTTATGCCACTGTTTTGTTTTTCATTAAATGGCTCTATCCAACACACTAGACCTTCCCATGACCATGAAACCCAAAATGCAATTAGCTGTTTCACTTCTAAAAACTAAAATAACTCTTGTTATAAGGGAGATGAACTGGCAGCCTGTTAGCTGTAGTGTGACGTAATTGTAAATCCCATATGAAAAAAACTTACTGATTACTTCTAATATCTATGTAATAGTTGTCTTTGTTTCATTTTGGCCATTTCATTTATTTGTCTATCTATTTAATTTTTGCTCCCACTAGCATTGATTTCCAGGTTTTCTACTACCAGCTCCTGCATTAGCCCATTTTCTCACTTTCCTGAACCACAGCAGCCTCCACAGTGTAATAAACATTAGGAGAGTCTCCCTTCTGAGAGTGCCAGTACAGAGTGGGGACAGGCCGATTACCCCATGTGATGGTTCTCAGAGGTGCAAGTCATCCTGTGTGAGTAGGGCTGGGTCAGGCAAAAATTAGCTGCCATACTGTAGATTGCACTTTTGGTTTTCCTTTAAACCCTACCTTACAGCACCATAAGCTAATTCCCTGCCTGTGAAGTACATGTCCCTTTATACCTGCCTATATACAGCAACACACTTCCCATTTCAGCGATGATATCACCACTGAGCTCAGTCATCCCCCACTATAGACAAACTCCCCTCCTTCCGGAAGAGGTGAGCGACCCAGTGCCTTACAATTTAGCAGTTAGAGCAGATGATTAAGGCTATGAGCAGTTAACAAGCGGCTTCCTGTAGTCCTAAGCCTCCATTTACCTACTGTGTGACTCTGAGCAAGCCACTTAACTAGACAGTGTTATGAAAATATTGTGAAATAGCCCATGCTCCATGGTTGTCTTGTATGTATGTGTATGTGTGTGTGTGTGTGTGTGTGTGTGTGTGTGTGTGTGTGTGTGTGTGTGTGTGTGTGTGTGTGTGTGTGTATATATATATATATATATATATATATATATATATATATATATATATATATATCTATATCTATATATCTATATATTTTTTTTTGCCTGGTAACTATCTATGACCTATTCCTCACACATGAGGCAGTAGTTGATCTCAGGTCACATAGATCATAGTTAGGGCTTTGTTCCTCTATAGCACAGAGCTGGCTGGGCTATTTTATATTTGGAAGCATCTTCACAAATGTAGTTGAAATGGTGTAGGCTTTACAGATCGATCCTCATTGCTATACTGCTCACTTTGCTCATATTGACCTTGTATTCGAAGTCACACTGCAGCTCTGCTTGTTATGGAGTGGTATGTAACAGAAATGGCTTTAGCCTCCATAAATGTTCCTGGTATCTAAAGGGTTAACTTTTAACATTCCTGTTACATGCTTCTCTGTTGCTGACATGCTGGAATGCTCCCTACTGATTCAAAAATGTGCAATTCCAATCAGGATAGCATTACTACTTTCATTTTAGCAAAATGAGTCATACTTAATTATAACAGTAAGGCACTGAATGTATGCTTGTCTACAGACAGACTTGCATACCAGCATCATTTAAACTAATTCTCTCTTTCCAGCCAAATCTGCAGAGTGAGCTGCCAATTCTTTGTGTATTTTATTTATTTGCTCTGTTTCTCATACAGGCAAACCAAACATAAACAATGTTTATCAACCTGTGGTGTAAAATACAATATACAGAGTTTGCATGAATAAAAATTCACTAACAAGTACTACTAAAAGGAGCAGAAATAACAAGCAGAGGAGGAGGGCACACATAATATTACAAGATCAGCTTACAAAATATACCTCAAATATATCTGAGCGTAATGGGGAGAAGGAATTGGAAAATGGAGGAAGTGACATTTTAAGGAAAGGAGACAGAAAGAGAAGCATTGAACACTACATCTTCTTTTGAAATCAAGAACAAAGCTAGAATTTGTCAGGAGTAAAGGCGAAAAAAAAAAGTGACACTTCTAAGATACTGAGAGAATTCAGTTATAGATATATACATTTTCTGAGAAAACAGAATTTTTCTACTGCAATATTTGGAATTATATATTGAGTTTAATTGTCACTGTTCTGTCACAAAATCACAAACTTTATAAGGGACGTGCCAACATCCTCGGGCAAAAATCAAAGATATCTCTCAAAATCAGAAACACTTGAAATGAATGGAAAGAAGGAATGGTAATTTCAAATCCTAATACAGGACACAAAGCTTGAGACACTGTCTAAAAGACAAAATATTATGTTTTTTTTTTTTTGGAAGCTGTGGTAAGTGAAAGCACTTCCTGTCTCAAATGAAATATATGTGGGCATACAGAGTAAGACAATGGTGTTGAATTTATGGGATCTACTATATCACACTGAAACAACACAGTACAGTGAAACACCCCTGTAATTTATTATGTAAAATAAAGTGCATGCGGTTACCAAAAGTTAAACACATAAAAACAAAAGAAAAGAAGTTGGGGGGGGGGGGGCAAGACAACTGCACTCCATGCCCCATTACTTACATATACTAACTTGCGACTGCAGTAACTCAGAGGAAGAACAAAATATACTTTAAAGTATATACCTGTGCTCTCCTCTTCCTCTGAGATTCGCAGATGTAGGACACAACAAAAGAAAATACAGTTTAATAAGGTTACCAGTGTATTATACTACTCTAAAATATATGAAGAAACAATATTTGAGCAGATAGATATCTCACAACTGAAGGTAAACTTAGATTTAGCTTTGAAGAAAGATGCAAAAAGCAAGACCCATAGAAGTCCATCTGTGTCGGGCAAGGAAAGAAAAAAGGCCTGGTCATGAGAACAGGTTAGCTGATTCTACGCTGCAGGGGGATGCAGCCCTGACTGTGACCCTGGTAACAAGGGTTCAAATAATGGGCCCAGCACCTAAGGAGCTGACTGTGAATAGAGTGGTTCACCTATCATGAGAAGCAAGAGATGTGATTTTAGGATGGATTACTAGCTTTTCCTGGTGAGGCAGGGAGCTCACTCTGTGATCAAAACTAATATGAATGCAACCCAGGAGACATTTGTGATCTTATTGCGTACCAAGCATGGGGGGGAAGGAGCATCAGATGGTCATATACAAAAGAATCCCTGTGATAGCAAAGATAACAGTGTGCTGAGATACTTCAATTTCACCATTAAACCAGGGCCAGGAAGAATACTAGATTACAGTCGAGGGGTAAGTAATGCTCCAGAACTAAAGATTAAGGTGAGGCACAGTCCACAATTGTAAAAGCAAAGGTCACAGGAAGAGCCAAGCAAAGACAGGTTTTGTCAGAAAGGAATAAAATATGATCCAGATCATGAAGGGATATATCCAGGGCACTTCAAAGGAGATATCTATGGTAAGAAGTGCAGTATTTATGGATGGAAAATTATGTTTTAGACAAGTACATAAGGATAACAGCTACAAGCTGAAGCAATGGATAGCACAGGACATCTGAGATGCAACTTTACATATACTTTTGATGACTGGGTTAATCCCACTAGTCATGGTTGCCACTCGTCTTGTACACACTAAGAAGACAATGGGGCTTGGGTGTTTGTTTAAATAGTTTATTGCATACAAACACATCAGTATGGATGGCAGGAACAGTAAACAAACTATCTGACTGACTACTACATACTTGCATCCTGTTACATTGGCTGCTCGCTCAAAATGGCACTCTCGAATGCACGTGCTCATTACTTATATACACATGCCCACTGACTGGAATGCTTCTTAAAGGTATATCACACACTCTGTTCTACATCCTCCCTCTTTACTGAGCTGTCTCGTATAAGCAATGACATTTCAATAGACATGCAATTTATACAGACACTAATAAACAAAACAACAGACATGTCCAGGTTGCTGTGTATCTGGAACTAGGTCTGGAAATGCGACCTGATCTTGTAATGTAATAGTTAGGACTGGATTCAGCAACAGGGACAGTCACTGGGGAATGTTCTGCTTGAGGACTTTGTTACAGGCAAGATGCTATAACACTGGTTCGAACACGAGTAATAAATGTTTCTGATTTCACCTGAATTCCATTCCTTGTGATTCCACAATGTACAATCTCAGCTCTTGACACAAACTTTTCACAAATAAGATGTGATCGAAACCTTTTGATGTCTGCATCTTCACTATCTCCCCTTTTTGTAATGAACTGAGCAGTTTGCTGATTTATTTATTTATTTCAGTTTGTTAACCGGGAAAGTCCATTGGGCCAAGGTAGCCCGTTTTCAATGGAGGCCCGAGGAGAAAAGCTCCAGACAGAAAGACAATATACAATGTATTAGTACAGCATATAAGAACAACAGTTTAACATTTAATATACAGCAAAACAAGATTTTACATTTCTTGAAATGTATGAGCTGAGTCAATCACTTATAAGATATTTGCAAAAACAATAAATTTATGTTCATATAACACAATACATGTATTTAGGCAAAGGAATTTTAGAGAGACGAATTGAAGCTGTGGCAGAGATTTGAGTAGAATAGAATAGGGATAGGTGTCAGGAATCAGGTAGGATGGGTACAGGAGCACTCCCAGAGGGAGTAGAGGTGAAAGTGAAGTAGGGTTTTAAAGGATGGTAGGTTTGGGGTGGTTCTAATGTAAGGAAGAAGAGAGCTCCATAATCTGGCAAGGGAGAATGATAGTAGAAGTTGCCCTGGTGCGTGTAAAGGCTTGTAAAGTTCTAAGAGGTTCTGATTTGTGGATCTAAGTGTTCTATCTGGCTGGTGAAGTTTTAAGGAAGAGGAGAGTGATGGACAGTTAGAAGGTTTAAAAATTAGCTTGTGTGCTGTAGTTAGTTGAATGAAATTTAGGTAGCCTGGGAGTTCTAACCAATTTAGAGCATGTAGGGAGTTGCAATGGTGTTGAATCCGCAGTGGTGAAACGGTAGCATTGTTGCCTCACAGCAAGAGGTTCTCCCATTCGATTCTCAGCTAATGTGTGGGGAGTGCCTTCTGTGTGGAGTCTGCATGTCCTCCTCGTGGTTGAGTGACATTCTGAAAGACATATGTGAATGGGCGTTCCTTCGTTGAAGGTTTGGTGTTGAGCTGGCTACTCGGCACCATGAAAATCTACTGCCAATCATTAGGGGACCGGAGTTCTGCTGTGGTGACCCCTAACCAGGAAAAGCCGAAAGACAACAACAACAGGGAGTTGCAATGGTGAGTAGAGGATTTGGATCCTGTGGCAAACTTTGAAATTTTGTTATAGGATGAGGAAAGTTTAGATTTTAGGGATGATTGGAGGTTAGACAGTAGCGGACCTCCATACAAAAGGGAAGGTAGGAGGTAGGTGGTAGATAGGAGTAGTCTAGAAGACAGAGAAAGGTAGTGTCAGTGTCAATAAAGCATTCCAAGTTTTTGATGAGTCTTTTTAATATTGGTTTGTAGGTGGATGTCAGATTTTAGCTGGTCATCGATAAGGACGTCCAGAAGTTTTGTATGGGGAACTATTTCAATAGATGTTTTGTTTAGGCTAAGTATAGAGAAGGATGCTTTATCAACAGCAGTATGTCTAGAAGGGGTAAAGATCATTATTTTGCATTTGGAGTCATTTAGGGCTAGGTGAATGTCAAGCATCCAGTACTCAGTGGAGGAGAAGGCCTCTTGAGTAAGGTTTATTAGTAAGGGAAGAGTTTTGGCTGAGCAGATGATAGTGGAATTGTCTGCGTATTGTACCATTTTAGCATTGGGGATCTTTTGGTGGAAATCATTGATGAAAATGTTAAATAGTAAAGGACCCAAAACAGACCCTTGGGCTACACCTGTTGGGGTGTGAAGGAAAGAGGAAGTGCAGTAGTTTCATTTTACAGCTTGTTCCCTTGCTGAGAGTTAGCTGGAGAACCATTTGATAGACAAGGAGGAGAGATTAAGATAGGAGAGTTTAGAAAGTAGAAGCTCATGAGAGACAGTGTCGAAAGCTTTGGATAAGTCGAGGAAGAGTGTAGAAACTATGTTCCTAGAGTCACAAGCAGAGTTAATGATTTCGAGGAAGGAAAGAAGGGCAGTGATGGTGCTATGTCCTGGTCTAAACCCGTGTTGGGTAGGAGTTAGGAGTTGGTTGTCCAGTAGGTAGGGTGAATACATTTTTTGAGTATCTTAGAGATAGGTGATAGGATAGCAATAGGGCGAAAGTAGGAGATTGAACAGTTTATACCTCCTTTATGGAGGGGGATGATGAAGGCTTTTTTTCCAGAGGTGTGGTACATAGGATTCCTGAATTGAGTGATTTATTAGGATTCTGATTGGAAGGGCTATGCCATCAACAGCTAGTTGGAGAAAGTTGGATGGAATGTTATCTGGGGCATTACAGCAAGGTTTTAACTTTTGTAGGAGCTTTTTTATAGTGTGGATAGGAATGGATTTGAGAGTAAAAGGGGAGGACTTAGGGTTCTTGGATGTTAGGTTTTTGGTATCATTTAAGTTGGGGGGGTGTTGTTAGGGAAAGAAGAGGTGAGTTTGCCTATGGAGTCAATGAAAAAGGAGTTGAATTGGGTAGCTAGGTGGAGGTCTGGTGTGTCTGGGTCAGGGCAAGGGTTCTCTTTTTTGCCTGTGGATAATATTGTTGAAATACTATTCCAAAATTTTCTGGGGTTGGTTTTATGATTATTTTGAAGTTTAAGGTAGTAGGATTTGCAGTCAGTGGCTATTTGTTTTTTACTTGATTTCACAGTTGCTTGTATTTGGCAAGAGAGTTGGGAGTTTTGCATTTTTGATAGTATTTCCAGATTTTATCTCGGTGATGCATAAGTAATTTTGTGACTTTAGTTAGCCAGGGGGCTGTTTTGGATCTAAGTATTTTGGTTCTACTCCGGGCAAAGTGTTTAAGTATATCAGTGAAAATTCTATTGAAATGTGAGACTGCAGCATCTAAAGAGAGGGAGTTTAGAGGGTTCCAGTCTATCTGTTTTAAGGCATTAGAGAAAATTAGGGGGTTGAAGTTTTGCATGTTGCGGGTGGTAATGTGTCTGTGCTGAAAGAGGAGGGTGGAGGAGGAATGGCGTATGTAGACAGGGAGATGGTCACTAAGGAAGTCTACGAGAGCACCACTATCAGAAACTCGGTTTGGGTGGGAGACTAGTATCCAGTCAATGATGCTCCCTGTGGTGTAATCTTTATTTGGTCTAGTAGGGGGTTTGATTAGCTGTGTGAATTGATATAGGTTGATGCTTTGAGAAGGGGTAGATGAGTCAATGGAAGCCCAGTTTATGTTGACATCTTCTAGGATTATTGTCTCATTGTTTATGTTGGAGGTAAACCAGGCAAGAATATCTTCCAGTATAGGGAAATTGTTACCAGGTGGTATGTACAGGGAGGCAATGCATAAAGATTTATTATTGTTTACTTTGAGAAGGGTGAGGGTTAGTTCGACAGTGTCAGATGAGGGTATGGACTTAGTATATGGTGTTACTGTTAAGGAGGAGGAGAAGAGTAAGGCTACTCCTCCACCTTTCTTTTGAGGTCTGTCACTTCTTATAAGTTTATAGTTAGGGGGCATAATTTTGGTATCTTTTATGTGTGGTTTTAGCCAGGTTTCTGTGATAGAGACAATATCAGGTTTGTTATGAGAGATCCAGGCGTGAAAGGAAGGTATTTTATTACAAAGGCCCCCGAGCCAGTGGAAACCACAACCCACGCTGCTGAAACCCTTACAAATGCCTTCTACGAGCACCTCCAGGAATGTATGGATCAAGCAATCCCTAATAAAATCAAGACCCTTTCCACCAAAGGCAGGCGCCCGGTCTGGTGGACCCCAGCCATAAACAAACTCTACAACAAGAGGAGAAAGCTACTACATGACAGAGCAAAATCCCTAAAAGGGAAGGCATCTCTGATCAATACTAGCAAAAAACTACGATCACTCATAAAATCATCCAAGGCCAACTTTGAGAGAAAAATCGCTAATGACACAAAAGACAATCATAAGGCCTTCTTTAGCTATGTTAGAAACCTGGGTGGAAACTCCCAGATATGCTCAGAATTAGTCCAAAATGATAAAAAATCACTGAACCCACAGACATTGCCAACATACTGGCAGACAGCTTCAGTGCAAATTTCTCCCTCCCTCCCCCAAAAGGAGAAATATCTATCTCACCAGACTCTAGCCTCCCAAACATCTCTGATGCCCAGCTGAGAGCTCCTCTCTAAAGCAAAAAACACAGCATCAATGGGACCGGACGGTGTCCCCGGCTGTGTGCTACACGAACTCAATGAGGAACTTAACCCACACATAAGGCTGCTGTTTAATCTTAGCCTTACTACAGGATACGTACCCAAAGAATGGCGTACGGCAACTGTGGTCCCACTCCACAAAGGCGGTGGTTCTACAGACCCTGGAAATTACCGCCCCATAAGCTTGACGAGCCTTGTCTGCAAAGCTATGGAGAGGATCATAATGGAACTCATAAATAAAGACATTGGGGACCTACAGACACTGGATCCTACCCAATTTGGCTTTGTCAAGGGCAGATCCTGCCTCTTGAACTTGGTCAACTTTTTTGAAACAGTCACTAAGGCCATTGATGAGGGTAAGGCAGTTCACACAGCCTACCTTGACCTAGCAAAAGCGTTCGACACAATACCCCACTCGGGCATCATAGAAAAGCTCACCAGCTTAGATGTAAACCCATATGTCACAAGATGGGTTGCAAACTGGCTCAAGGACAGAACACACAGGGTTAGAGTTGCTGGTGCCATGTCAGACTCTAAGCCGGTCACGAGCGGTGTCCCACAGGGCTCAGTCCTGGGCCCCTCTTGTTCGGCATTTATTTTTCTGAAGTGCAGGCAAACATAGGGGATTGTGGCTGACAAAATTTGCAGATGACTGCAAACTGGGCACCATAATTGACACTCCATCAGACACAGACATCCTCCAGAGAGGTCTCATAGAAATGGATAACTGGTGCCAGAGCCATGGCCTTAAGCTAAATGCCAAAAAATGTATAGCCATACCCTTTGGGAAAAACAAGGTAACCCCTAATTACCACATAGGTGGTAATCCATTAAACATGGAAGAAGTTATCAGGGACCTGGGGACCCAAGTTGACAGTAACCTCTCTTTTGACACTCACATTGCCAAAGTGGTTAGGAAGACCTTCTACATTGCCCACCTGATCATGAAGGATTCACATCCAGATCAGGAGAGGTCATTGTACCCTGTACTCTTCACTTATCAGACCAATGATTGAGTACAATGCCCCATTCAGAATGTACCTTACCCGACACCTGCAGCAGTTGGAAAGACCCCAAAAGTTCCTCACCAAAAGGATAAAGGGGCTCAAACATATGTCATACGATGCCCGACTGAAGAAACTCCAGCTCTATTCAGTCACATACCGTCTGCTCAGAGGTGATCTGTGCCTGACATACAAGGCCATGTCCAACCCGGAATTAATGGACATGCTCCACCTCAAAAATCCAAATCCACCAGAGCCACGAGAGCAAGAGACTTAAACCTCAACACAGATATAAATAGGACGTGCTGGAGGGACAGATTCATCACCCAGAGACTCCTTACACTATGGAACAGAATCCCAGTCCATGTGAGGCAGAGCCCCTCACTGACTCTGTTCAAGAGAAATCTTGACGAGTGGATGGGAGATCGTAGATTTACCCCGGGAATCATCTCTGTGTCACTGCTGGACAGAGGCACAGCAAACTAATGGGTATAGTATTCTCATCCTAAGGGGTGGTGAAAGCCACACACACTCTGGCTAGGCTTATAAATGCCCTAGGGCAGATAGCCTAGTATGAACCTATGAACCTATGAAAGGCTCCTGGCATTAAGTGTGGCAAGGAGACGAGATTTGTGGTGCAGGGGAGAGCTATGTGAATGTGGTTTAGAGGTGGAGTTGTGTGAAGGCCCTGGGTTAGGGTGTATGTCTCCAGAATGGAGGAAGAGGGTGATACATTTTGAGTAGAGTATGGATAGGTATCTATGTTCTAATGGGTAATAGGTGTAGATATTGGAACCTAATGAGGTGAGATTGGTGGGTATGGGAAGTGGTTTACTAGGAGTAAGAATGAGCTTCCTTTGAAATAGAAAAGATGCATTATGTTTGTAGAGGTGGGGGGAGGCTTGGGTTGTAGAGGGAAAGTATTTTTAAAGTAAATTGCAGTTGTGTGAAAGGGAGGGGAGTGCTGAAGCTGTGGGAGACTAGTAAGGTAGAGTAAGCATAAGAGGATTAGGCTTAGAAATAAGGGGATTAGAGCATAGGCAGGTTTTGTTTGCATGGTGGGAGACAGAGTGTGAGTTGAGTGAGAGGGATGTATAGGAAGAGAGATGGTTAATACGTTTGAGAGGAGAGGATTAGAATGAAATGTGTGAAGATGTATTCACAGGGATATAGAAAGGTGGAGGGTGATACAAGTAGTGGCCGGTGGGTTGGTGTAAGACAATAGGTGTAGGATAGTGGTAGGGTGTAGAGGGAGGGAGGGACTTTTGATGGGAGGGGTTTGTGTGGGAGTGGTTAGAGAGCTATAAATGTAGATGTACTGGGGCGTGTGGGAATTGGGGGCAGGGTAGGGGAGCGGAGTGAGCCCGCAGGGCAAACGGAGTGGGAAGAGCCAAGGAAAGAAGATTCCAAGCCCATAAGAGAAACAAATAGTGAAGTAGAAAGCTTGGATCGGAGAAGAAAGTATGCAGGAGGGGGAAAAGGCAGTTGTAGTGGTGGGTGTTAGGGATAAGGATAAGGAGATGTATGGAGATAATGGACTACAAACACCAGGCTACAGTAGTATAGTCAAGGTGGTGAAAATAAGTACAGCTAAAGGGGATATTAGAATTGTGTACAGGCTGCCATCTAGTGGACAAATCTATGTCTGCAGCACTGACCACAGTGAGCATTCCCGAGCCAGGGGAGAAAAAAAGAGGGAGGAAATGTCTGGCTAAAAAACATGGGATAAGGAGTAAGTGGGAGGCAATATTAGGAGGGTTTGGCTGCTGGCTGTCCTGATGGGGTGCATGCACTAACCACCTAGTAGGGATAAGGTACAGTCAGTTATTCAGTAATTATTAAGGCAAGAAAGTTACAAACACACATACTTTCTGGAGTCCCTTTTGGAGGAGAAAAAAGATAAGGCAGGGAGTAGTTTGGTTCTTTCCTTGGGATAAGGTATGAAGTTCCTTTAGGGAGAGGCTTACTCTCATTGATGACCAGCAGGACCCAGATAGGAGAATAGATGTAGCACAAAGGCTGGAGAAGGCTATGGAAACTATAGAGTGGGAGAATAAAAGTAAGAGGTAAGATTGCAGTTTAAAAAAGACTAAATAGTGATGCGTTAACAGCAAGGTATGTTTACAAGTTACAGAGGTACTAGGCTGAACCCAAGCAGTACATAACAGGCAGCAAATACCAATTTATACAAGCTTAAACATAGCTAGAACACTGTTTGGCTTGCTAACACACTGGTGAGACTAACATTCTATTATCAGAATGTAGCGCTAACCCAAGCTTAATAATATCCCTGTAAATTAGCGACCTCTAACACATAAATGCTTGCCCAGGAGTATTAGTGTTTAACATTATTATACAAAGTGCCTTAATGCGTTACAATAGTAGAACTGGCATAAAAACAGTTTCTGATTCAATTACATGTACGGACGCTCACTTACTGCTAAACATTAAGAAGACAGGAGTTCAGTAGCTGTACTTGGCCGTAAATGCGTTGCAAGTAGCAGATAGATGCATATACGAGCTACTAATCTCAAAACATTTGACATTAAGCATTAAACAGTGAGAAAAAAGCTGTAATGTGTTGCATGTAGCAGAGAGATGCATATACTAGTTGCTGCTCTCAAATACATTAAGTATTAAGTGTTTAACATTAGGAAAGAGGAGTTCAGCATGTGGACCTGAGCCGTAATGCATAAAACCATTTCTGATTCAGTTACATAAACAAATGCTTTCTACTGTTAAGCATTAATAATAAAAGCAGTTCAGAAGCTGTGCTTGAGCTGTACTGTATTTTAAATAGCAGATAGATGCATATGCGAGTTGCCGCTCTCAATTACTAGTGCCTGCACTCGCTACTCAAAAGATAATTCCTCCAAGTCACAGTTGTCTAATAGCATTCTTTACATGACATGGTTCTAGTGTGAGTGTAGTACAGCTCTGTGATAGGCATGCTTACTAGATATGAGCAGACACATTAACAGGGATTTATGTTACAAAAGTCAGTCTTTAGTATACAACAAATAGTACAGATGTACAGAGGCAATATGAACATACATAGACAATGCCAAAAGTACGAAAAATACCTTAACAACAGAAAAAAAAAGCACAAACCTACTAGGAGGTGAACATGCTTGAGACAGGGGACATGCAGCAGCCAGGAGTAGAACAGGGTGTTTAAAGATGGCTCCCTGGGAGTATGGGCACTTATGATACGTCTTGGGCAAGTATTACATGGAAGGGAGAGGAGTGATGGTGAAGTGAGTGCAGGTACTGACCAGATAGATCAATACCTTCCTCGAGGTACAAAGAGATGGGTATCAGCTTCTAATAATGTAGGGGGCATGACTAGAACCAGTTGTGAAGGAGGGGGGTTTGTGGTAGGAAGGAAGGGAATATGGAGGAGAAGAAAAACTTCGAAGGGTACAAAGAGGAGAGAAATGTGAGGAATAGTGCAGAGGACGGAGTGAGAGATAAATGGATATAGATAGAGATCGAGAGCCAAGGAAGGAAGATTCCAAGCCCAGAAGAGAAACAATCAGTGGAGTAGAAAGATTGGATTGGAGAAGAAAGGATGCAGGAGGGGGGAAAGGCAGTTGTAGTGGTGGGTGATAGGGAGAAGGATAAGTAGATGTAGGGAGATAATGGACTACGAACGCCAGGCTACAGCAGTATAGTCATGGTGGTGGAAATAAGTACAGCTAAAGGGGATATTAGAATTGTGTACAGGCTGCCATCTAGTGGACAAATCTATGTCTGCAGCACTGACCACAGTGAGCGTTCCTGAGCCAGGGGAGAAAAAAGAGGGAGGAAATGTTTGGCTAAAAAACGTGGGATAAGGCGTAAGTATTGTAAGCACAATATTAGGAGGATTTGGCTGCTGGCAGTCCTGATGGGGTGTGTGCACTAACCACCTAGTAGGGATAAGGTACAGTCAGTTATTCAGTAATTATTAAGGCAAGAAAGCTACAAACACACATACCTTCTGGAGTCCCTTTTGGAGGATACAAAATAAGGCAGGGAGTAGTCTGGTTCTTTCCTTGGTATGAGGTATGAGGTATGAAGTTCCTTTAGGGAGAGGCTTACTCTGATGACCAGCGGGACCCAGATAGGAGAACAGATGTAGCACAAAAGCTGGAGAAAGCTATGGAAATTTCTGGAGTCCCTTTTGGAGGAGAAAAAAGATAAGGCAGGGAGTAGTTTGGTTCTTTCCTTGGGATGAGGTATGAAGTTCCTTTAGGGAGAGGCTTACTCTCTTTGATGACCAGCAAGACCCGGATAGGAAAATAGATGTAGCACAAAGGCTGGAGAAGGCTATGGAAATTTCTGGAGTCCCTTTTGGAGGAGAAAAAAGGTAAGGCAGGGAGTAGTTTGGTTCTTTCCTTGGGATGAGGTATGAAGTTCCTTTAGGGAGAGGCTTACTCTCTTTGATGACCAGCAGGACCCGGATAGGAGAATAGATGTAGCACAAAGGCTGGAGAAGGCTATGTAAATAGGAGGTGAACATGCTGAGGCAGGGGACATGCAGCAGCCAAGAGTAGAACAGGGAGAATTTATTCCAAATGCCATTCTTAGAAATCTGTACCTTCCAAATGGTGTACCGAATGTGGTTAGCAATGAAGATTTTCGATCAAGTAAAATTTGCCAAAATGAACTCTTTCCATCTAAGAAAGAAAAACAGTGGCATTTAGCGTAACAGCAGTGACCTCCTCAACTGTGTGCATAGGATGATGAGGCCTTTTTAATGCTTTATTCAAATCTCCTGGATCAATACATATTCTGATATCACCTGAGCTTATCTTATGAGCTACTACCATGGAAGATACCCATTCAGTTGGTTCTTCTGCTGGACAAATTACACCTAACTGCACCATTTTATCTAACTCATTCTTGACTCTGTTCTGTATAGCTACTGGAACCTTTCTTGCTGGTCTGATAACTAGGCTGACCTCTGGGTCTAACTTCATGGAATACACAACTGGGAGTTTTGCCTAGTTTGTCTGCGAAAATATCAGCATACTCAGAAAAAAAATGTTTGGGCAAAATTTGAGTTGTTGCCATTCAATCTTACATGAACTTCCTTGTTAAACGAAAGTGGTCCCATTCTCAAACTGTTTCTGAGGCCTAATAATGCCTGCATGTATCTCTTGACTATGTAAAACTGCAAGTCATAGCTGTTCCAAGCAGAGTAACATGAAAGCACTACTGAGCCTTCAGTTTGAATCTCTTCATCACCATAAGCAACAAGCTTCGCACACTTTGTCAGATCAAGTTGTTCTGTACCTCTTACTCTGGCAAACATTTCTGATGACATAACATGCTCTTTGAGCTAGTATCCACTTTGAGCTCTACGTGTCTCCCATTAATCCAAACAGTACAAAATATATCATTCATTGTCCATAAATCACTGACTGTTTTACCAAGCACAGATACACCATCAACATAAAAAGTAGAGTTGCAGCTTTCTAATTGATCAACTTGCCTCTTTGTATGTCCTCTTTTAATAAAATAATGTGCCTTATTTGATTTACAAAATCTTTTGAAAGGATTCCACTTATTACAAGAATGGCACTGCTGACCAAATGCTAAGCACTTTTCTCATTTGGGTTCATGATTTCCACCACAATTATGACAGTTGACTACAAGGTTTGCTGTGGGTTTTGCTGAGTCACCCCTGCATTTTGCTGCATGTACCTCGGGCCTTACTGAAGTTTCTCTGGCTTTACTAAAGTGGCCCGCCTTTAGGCCTGTATCTCTTAACCTCATGCTGCATACTATCTACATTAGCTGTTGAAGGTACTGGAAAGATTGCTCTCTCATATGTAAGCATACTTGTGTGCCTTTCTGTAAGCTTGTATATCTGACAAATCTCAATGGCCTTATTTAATGTCAAATTACTGTCTCAAAACAAAATCTTTCTCACTATGTCATTATTAATACCACACACAAGCCTGTCTTGTATAAACTCGTCTCTTAAATCATTAACTCTGCACATTTTAGCAATATTTCTCAGGCTGGTTATATATGCCACAAAAGTTTCACCAAGCTTTTGATCTATTGCGTAAAATAAGTGTCTTTTTATTGTAATATTTATTTTGGGGTTACACATTTCTCTAAATTTACTTTTTAAGCATTCAGGGTTTTCCCACATTTCAGCCTGTACCACAATATTACAGTTTTCCTCCTCCCCTGCAAATACAGCAGGTGCATACACAAATGAACGCTCTCTTTCTATGGCTTCTAAACCAGCTAAATTAAGCAGAATAAATGTTTTTGTACATGAGTCTTTGTCAGAAAAAGCAGCCTATATGAAAATATCTTATTCCTGCTCAGACACTCTCCAGTTTTCTACAATATTGTTATCAAACACAAGTGGTGTGGGCAGCAGGTGTGCAAAATCCTTCTACCATGCCCACAGATTATAGTAAAACACAATGCAATCTTGGTCCTTGTTATTATGTACAACCATGCACACACACCAGGTACTTGTAATAATATTCAAATGCACAACAAAATCTTCGAAAAACTGTACTTTGCGAAATATTCTTTAAAATGGCTGTACTTTGCGAAATAACTGCACTGTAATACTGCACATACTTGCCATCACTTTGCACACTTCAGATATTTTGAATAGCTTTAGTTTATGTGAAAAAGTAGTATATTGCATAAAAATGCGGTCGTTTTCCCTTTTTATACATTTTATGCAATTCGCATATTGTTTCAAACATTTTTGCAATTATTTCAAATATTTTAATCAATATATCGCAGTTTCAGACATTTTGTTTAATTAGAAATTTGTTTTGAGCATTCTGAATGCTTTGTTTTATATTCATAGCGAGAAAAATCACTTAAGCAAGTTTTAGTAACTGGAATTTGTTTCTGACCTGTTTGCGAGTCATTTGAGAAGTTGGGATGATCTACTCATGTATATTCCTTCACTTCTAACTGGTTGCTTCATGGCTGTAACTCTGGATCCCATTCTGACACCATGTTGCTCATCATGTACATACTAAGAAAACAATGAGGCTTGGGTGTTCATTTAAGTAGTTTATTGGATACAAACACATCAGGATGGATGGCAGGAACATTAAACTTAAACTATCTAACTGACTGACTAGTCCATACTTGCATGCTATCACTCTGACTGCTCACTTAAAATGGCACTCTTGCTTGTCCATGCTCACTACTTATATGCACGTGCCAACTGACTGGAATGCTTCTTAAAGGTATACCACACACTCTAATCTACACTAGCCCTGTCTTAATGAAATTCTTTCCCTTTTTACAATTCTCCATTATGACTTTATTTAGCAACAAGTGAACCTTTGCTCCATATTATTTTCTTCTGTTACCCTTTTGTTCTAATGCCATGATAGAGTTTTCTTCTGAATCACTATAAACTTCGTTGGCATTAATTCCGGTATATAGTTTGAATATCATCAGAAGGCAAGTTATTGGTCTATAGTTTTTAGGATGGCTTACAGACTTCACTCTTAAGAAAGTATAATTTTTCCTGTTGTTAACCAGGTTGATGTCTGTTCAGGATGTTCATGTACATAAGTAGTTCTTACTCAAGGCTAAATCTTCATGTAAAGATTTTAACATTTTAAGCCAGTAGTTAGGCACTGAATCTGGACCTGGGATTTTCATTAAGGAGCTTTTATTAATTTTATTTCAATTTCTCTGGCCGCTACTTCATCCCATTTCATATCCTGTACATTTAAACTTCTTACTGTTTCTTTTACTTCTTGCATCCATTCAGTATCTTGTTATGTTCCACAGGTTGATCTGTTCCTTCTTCTATACTCTTCTGACAGTGACACTTTTTATCTTAATTGCTTTATAGTTTTCTCTTTTTGATACTTTCATGATGGCATTTTATTTCTTCCCTTCTCTTATTGCTCTGTATTTTTTGGTAATAATTTATCTGTTATTAATGTAGCTGCACAGTAATATATCCTATTTATTTCTGCTGTATCACATGAATTTCTGTTAATACTCTTGATTACCGTGTTCATTTATTTTATCAAACTCCTAACATTTTGGGTTTTATTTACTTTCTGTAATCTGTTTTTTTTCATCAGTCTTAATATGTCTATCCATCTCTATTAAATCAAGCAACTCTTCCTTTAGATAATTTTCTAATAAACGTAAGGGCACATTCTTTGCTCTGTGCTTCCTGTGGGCGTTCTACATAAAGTTCCAGACCACCTTCCTGTGACATATTCTCTTCAGGTGTAGTCTGTATCAAGGGTTCATAGGTTCATAGATAGGTACTAGGCTATCGGCCCTGGGGCCTATATAAGCCTAGCCAAAAATGTTCCCTGGCTTTCGCCACCCAAGAAAGTTATTTTCCTGCACCCCTGTCTAGCAGAGCCACAGATGTGATCCCCGGGGTGAATTTCCTATTCCCCATTCAATTGTTGAAATTTTTCTTAAAGAGGGCTAATGAGGAGCTTTGCTTGACATGAATGGGTAGTCTGTTCCAGAGCATGGGATGTCTCTGGGATAGGAATCTATCGCTCCAGCATGTTCTATTTACTGTGGTGGCAAGGTTTAGGTCCCTGGAGCATGTGGCTCGGAGGGATTGGGGTTTCTTTAAGTGTAGCATGTCCAACAGATCTGGGTTTGACATGGCTTTGTGTGTTAGGCAGAGGTCGCCTCTGAGTAGGTGTTAAGTGATGGAGTAGAGCTGGAGTTTTTTGAGACGGTCTGCATATGGCATCTGTTTGAGGCTGGTAATCCTCATAGTGAGGTATTTCTGTGGCCTTTCTAGTTGTTGTAGATGTCTTGCGAGGTACATGCAAACAAGGTGCTGTACTCTAGAATGGGTCTGATGAGGGATGAGTAGAGAGGAACAATGACTTCTTTTTTTCTGGAGGTGAACCCCTTTGTGATGAGGTGTGCCATATACAAGGATTTCCTGACTACTGTGGCAATGTGATTATCAAAGGACAGACTACTGTCCACCTGTGTCCCAAGGTCTCTTATCAGACTTTCAGTGTTTAGTAGGCTAGCACCTATGTGGTAGTTCATGGGTACAGTGATTTTCCCAAAGGGGATGACAATGTACTTCTTGGCATTAAGCTTGAGGCCATGACTTTGACACCAAGCATCAGTTTCAGTGAGGCCCCTTTGTAGAATGTCCACATCATTAGGCGATTCTGTTATGGCACCTAGTTTGCAGTCGTCTGCGAACTTTGTTACCCAAAGACCTGCTGTATTAGCCTGGACTTCTGAGATGTAGATGCCAAACAGAAGAGGACTCAGGACTGAGCCCTGTGGTACTCCACTTGTCACTAGTCTGAAGTTGGATTTGGAGTCAGCTACTTTCACTGTGTGGGTTCTGTCAGTGAGCCAGTTGGCCAGCCATCTTGTGACATTGGGATTTATAACCAGTCTAGTGAGTTTATCTATAATTCCAGAGTGGGGATGGTGTTGAAAGCCTTGGCAAGGTCAAGATAGGCTGTGTGCACCACCTTACCCTTGTCCATGACTCTGGTGACTGCTTCAAAGAAGTCAATCAAGTTTAGATGACATGACCTACCTTTTACAAACCCAAACTGAGTGGGGCCAGAATTTGGAGGTTACCTATGTCCTTGTTTATAAGCTCCAAGATGATATGTTCCATGGTCTTGCAGACCAGGCTCATCAGGCTAATGGGGTGGTAGTTCCCAGGGTCCGTGGTGGCGCCCCCATTGTAGAGTGGGATAACCTTCGCTGTGCGCCATTCAGTAGGCAAAAAGCCTGAAGTGAGGCTATGACTGAACATTGTACTTACGTTCATAGATAGATAGATAGGTTCATAGATAGATTCACATGGGCTGCCAGTTCATTCTGTAGTTTGTGCAGAACACAGCCTGGGATGTTGTCAAGTCCCATGGATGCTGTGTTCTGGGCTTTGGAGAGTGCAGTCTTTACTTGTGCAGCCATGATTACAGGGGCTTTGCATTCTTCCGGTATAGTGATGGGCCCTTTGGGGGGTGGGGGGTGAAGTTTGCACTGAACCTATCTGCCAGGATGTTGGCAATATCAGTTGGTTCTGTATATCTTGTGCCATTGTTCTATAGTTCAGAGCAGAACTGAGTGTCACCATTGAGATTCTTAACATAGCTGTAGAATGCCTTGTGGTTGTCTTTAGAATCAGTGGCAATTTTATTTTCATAACTAGCTTTGGGGGATTTTATGAGGGATCTCAGCTTCTTACTGAGACTGACCATGGAGTTCCTGCAATCAGGGGATTTTACTCTTTTTTGCAACAGCTTCTTCCTTCTGTTGTAGAGTTTGTTTATGGCAGGGGGGCCACCAGATTTGGCTTCCATTTTTGGAGGATTGCATCTTGGTTCTGTTGGGGATGGCATGATCCATGCACTTATGTATGTGGTTCTACAGTGCATTTGCATAGGATTCAGCAGTCATACCTCCATTTTTCCATCTGTATGGGTGTCATGAAGCTTGCCACTTCTGTCTTAAGAAGCATGAAGTTGGCTTTGGAGAAGTTTTTTACAGTGGTTTCCTTAATGGGGGGTGGGATACTGATATCTAGGGTGATTAGCTTGTGGTCAGATTTGACCAGCGAGGAGTTGACCTCTGGCATGGAACATCAGTTGCCCATATTGGTAATGACCAGGTCCAGGATATTGCCACCCCTGGTGGGGGTATGGACAAGCTGATCCAGGGAATTGAAATTTATGAATTCCAGAAAGAGTTGAGCAAATGAGTTAGTATATGAGTAGTTTTTCCAGTTGATGGTGAGGTAGTTGAAATTGCCCATTATTAGGGTATTGGGCTGTACCTTAATGTTTGTGTCTTTCGGCTTTTCCTGGTTAGGGGTCATCACAGTGGAACGGTCCACTAATGATTGGTAGTTGATTTTTTACGTACCGGCTTTCCAGGCCTGACGCACAACCTTTAACGAAGGTACGCCCATTCACGCATGTCTCCACGCAGAAGATGCTCTAGCTGAGAATCGAACTGGACAGCATCTTACTGTGAGGTGACAACGCTACCGCAACACCACCAACGAGGGTCTATTACCCAGTATATCAAGAAACATGGAGTGGGCGTCCTGGGGCATGGCGGGGGATCTGTAACCAGGTACAACCTGGATTCAGTTTTGCCCAGTGTTAGTTGCACTTGGATAATTTCAGATGCATTGTGTTGAGCAAATAGCCTGGAGGTGTGGATATCCTTAATGAAGATGGACATGCCTCCTCCTATAGTGTTTCGGTCCAGGTTAGGTGGCCAAAAGGTGTGGTATGAGTTATAGCCTGGTAATGCAGGGGTGCTCTCTGGAGCCTTGAACCAGGTCTCCCTCACTGCACAGATGTCAATGTTCTCCATTTTAAGGAGTACCTCGAGTTTGTGCACTTTGAGGTTTAGACTTCTAGCACTGAGTAGCATTACCCTCAGATTTTGCTTGCTTATACCTGCAATGGTGGCGAGTTTGTCATATGAACCTTGCCTAAAAAAGGCACTATAGGGGTGGCAAGAGCCTTAGCCAGTATCCAGAATCCCAGGGGTGACAGGTGCAGGCCATCTCTGACAAAGCATTGCGGACTGTCAATCATGTCATCCCAGGCAGACAGCCACTGGATCCCCTTAGAATGACACCAGACGCTTAGCTAATTGTTGAAGTCAGTCATTTTGTCCTTGTATTGTGGTATCATTCTGGGTGTTGGCAGGATGCTACTCATGGCTAGGGTCATACCTGCCTGGGCTACATTATCCGAGAGCTCCGCCATGTCTCTTTTCATGTAGTCTAGGGAGGTACATGTCAGGTCATTCACACCAACATGGACAATGACAGAGTCATATTTGTACTTGTTGTGGAGTGACCTGAGTGCTTGCATTATGCGGCGGATCCTGGCACCCGACGGGCAGCTGACAGTAACTTTCTCCTTGTTTAGCCTGGTGAGTGGGATATCAGTGTGCCTAACTTTAAAGTCACCTATGACTAGTATGTTGGGTACGTTGTTTTGCCTTATGGGCTGAGGTTGAGTGGCACACTGATTTTGTGGGCTAGGTGTCATTTGGGTAGTGTTGGGGGTGGTGGTTGCTTGCATTTCAGCTTTGGAGGTCTCTGTTGTTTGGACAGATTTTATTGAGAGCCTCCTTGAATGTAGGTGTGTGTTTTGTGTTACTATGTGTGGGTTTAGGTGGTGTAGATTTTGATGGACTATGTGTTGAGTGTGGTGTGGTGCAGGTGTTTACCTTCTCCTCTTAACTGTCTAGTACAGTCTTGGCTGGAGAAAGCTTGGCTTCCAGTTTGGCTATATAAGTGCATCTCTCACAGGTTGTAGTGTTGGGTAAAAGGAGAAGAGGGCTGTCAGTGCACATGAGGCAATTGCTACATTGCCCCAAGATGTCCAGATTCATCAGGTGGACAGGGGAAAATACTGGGAGCTGACCCTTAGACATGCCTGGATAGGTGCTTATTAATTTAAGTACTAAAAACTGTTTTCCTCCTAACACACGAGGAAAGTTGAGTGCTGCAGTAATTTGTAGATTATTTAGTGCTTGCAGTCAGTTCTGAACAAGTGCTGAGCAGAAGGAAACAGTTTTGAGAGCTAAAACTAGAAAACTGGCTAGTTCTAAGGGAAAATTAGAAGAGCATACTTTCTGGCACTTGGAATAGTTTAACCTTAGTTAAACGGTGCTGTGCAAAGCGCAAAATTGCACAAACATTGTTTTTTAAACAGAAAGAGGAAAGGGATAGAAATAGCCCAAAATGTCCAGTAAAACTACATATTCTGAGCTGAAACCACTCCTCCAGTGACAGATAGGCTGCTCAAAGCTCACCACTCTCACTGATGAATAGAGAAGCTTCCTTCTATCTTAGTGAGGTCTGCGTAACACAGAAACTACAAAACAGCCCAGAATTCAGCAAAATCTGAAAACTGGACTCTACCGATTATACAAAGGTGGGAAACAAGTAGAGAGGATTTTTTTGTTTTTTTTTCAAAAATTAAAACAGATGCAGTAAAACAAACACTTTTAAAGTAGAACAATGGCTATCGCACTTGAGTTTGTAGCCCTCAACAGTTGAAAAAAACACTTAAAAATTATCAGTTAAAGTGAAAACAGTATCAGAATTCAAAAAACTGTTCAAATAAGTTGCAAAGTTAATAAAAATTTTCACATTAGTGCGGCTAGGAAACATAGGAAACATAAGCAATAAAAAGCAAAATAGAGGTACTTAATCCACTCAAAGTCTCACTTTTCTCTCTCTGCTGCTGCAGAACTCTGCAGGACACCCAGGCAAGATCTTACTGAGGTAATACAAGTGCAAAAAAACGCACAAACCTGGGTTTTTAAACAGAAAGATGAAAGGGATAGAAATATCCCAAAATGGCCAATAAAACTACAGATTCTAACCTGAAAGCACTCCTCCAGTGACAGGCTGCTCAAAGCTCACCACTCTCACTGATGAACAGAGAAGCTTTATTCTATCTTAGTAAGGTCTGGGCAACAAAGAAACTACAAAACAGCCCAGAATTCAGCAAAATCTGCAAACTGGACTCTACTGGTTATAGAAAGGTGGGGAACAAGTAGAGAGATAGGATTTTTTTTTTCAAACATTAAAACAGATACAGTAAAACACTTCTAAAGCAGAAAAATGGCTATCACACTTGAGTTCGTAGCCCTCAACAGTTCAACAGTTGAAAAACACTTAAAAATTATCAAAGTGCAGACAGTATCAGAATTCAAAAAACAGTTCAAATAAGTTGCAAAGTTAATAAAAATGCTTGGAATAGTGCAGCTAGTGAAAATAAGCAATAAAAAGGAAAACAGAGGCACTTAATACACTCAAAGTCTCCCTTTTCTCTCTCTGTTGCTGTAGAACTCTGCAGGACACCCAGGCAGGATCTTACTGAAATAATACCTCATCCATTTCTCTTTCATGTGGGAACTCATTAGCCCATCACTCCACAACATTGCCTGTGATAGAATTGTCCCTGTTTTCTGCTCTTTCCTTTGCAACTCCAACTGAACGTTGATGCTGGTTTCCTACTGAAGGCTTCAGTGTATCATCATATGGCAAGTGATCATATGCTTCCTGTTCCAACTGCTTCTCCCTAAGTTGGGGACTAAGTCTTCCATCATGCTGTGACATTATCTGAGTTGGATTTTCTACATTAAATCCTTCACTTCACAGGTAGTACATAACTTCATATTCTATTTCTTTAACTTCTCTGTTACTAATCCTCTTTTCTACTTTCCCCTTTTATTTTCTTATTTTTTGTATTGTGACATTTTCCATATCCATATGCCTTTGCATGTATTTCTCTTCAAATCTCTTTGTTGCCTCTTTTTTGTATTGATTAATTTTGCTTTCTCCTTTGCATAAATATTGCACCATACTAAATCTCTTTTTCTTTCCCATGTCCATATTTCTTCTTAAGATGCCTCCTGCTCCACCTATACTTCCTTAATTTGGGGACTCATTGTTCCATCATGCTGTGATAACATCTGTGCTAGACTTCCTACACTAAATCCTTCACTTTGCAGGTATTGCATAACTTCTCCTTCTATTTGTTTAAATTCTACTTTACTAATCATTTGTTCTACATTCTCCTTTGGGATCTTATTTTTTGTATTGTGAAATTTTTCATATCTGAGTGCCTTTGCCTGTATTTCTCTTCAGATATCTTTGGAGTTGAGTTTTGTACTGTTTAGTCTGACTTTTTCTTTTGCATATATACTGCATCATATCAGATCTCCTTTTCTTTCCCATGTCTACATTTCTTTTTTAAACCTTTCATAAATCTCCAGGTTTTGTTCTTTATATTTTCATACTTCACTGTTGCTTCTTTTTCCAAGAAGCAAAGTTTCTTTGTCTATGTTATGTTTTTCATGGATCTGTTGTCTTAATGAACACAAATTAGCATTTGAAGCTTATGACAGTTTTTTGTGCAAGTATGTTTCTCTCTTAATCTTTTTGAATATCTTCTATCTGGAAATTCTTGGCTTCTTGCGTAACAGTAACAATACATTATTACTTCCTTATCCTCAGTAGTCTACTCTATCATCTTTATGGCTCTTTTTTGGCCTGACATTTTTTTTATGTTTTTTTGTGGACAATTACTTCATTTTACAATGGGGGGGGGGGGGCATTCTCCACCTGAGCCTGGCCTAACCCCATTATTGGAATGTTTCCATGTCTTCAGGTTTCTAAACTGTCATGTTTCCCAGTTATGGCACCGGTACACATACCAGGATTTGGCACATTTTATCTTGAGACTTGTGCAATCAGCTGTCTTTTTTATTTTTTTTAACTTACCTCTGTCCATGCTCTATAAAATATAGTCTATATATCAGTGTTCTCTTTTTTAAATAATACATTTTTTTATTGAATTATCACTTATGACATAGGCAATCATACATTTATGTAAATGAAAACAAACCAATTTGACATATTTTCAGTTGAAAGCAATAATATGCAATCTTCTATAGAGTTTTACATAGCTCATTCAATTCCTGCCTTCTCTTAAACCTCATTCCTCCTGCAAAACATTGTTCTGCGAGTACTGTTCACACTATTTCCAACTTTTCTATGTAATTTGCTCCTACCCTTTTCCAAAGTTCCCATTTCCAGTTCGTTTTTCTCTGTTACAATATTCACTACTTCTAGTACGGTTGGTTTATACTTTGATTTTCATTTTCTAGTAATTGCTTTTTTGGCAGCCACCAGAATTAAACTCGGTAAGGCCTTACAATATTTAGGCAATTCTGATTCTGTATCGCAGCTCAAAAAATCATTTCCTTAATTACACCAATTTGCTCACCTTGTATTTCTGACAGAGTAGCCTACAGTGAATTTTTAAAGTCTGCCAACTCATTACACTCCCAAAAATTATGTTCTCAATTATCTCTTTCTTCCCCATCACCCCTGAAACATTTACAATCTACAGGAGGAAAATTTCTTTGGAGTCTGCTTGGGGTATAAAATACTTATGCAAATATTTCCAGACAAACATCCTAAATATTCTAGACTTTGTTGCATACTTAGGAGACATATATAAATCTCCCATTGTTTCTTTGTGAATTACTTTTCCAATATCTCTTCCTGAGCCTTTCTAACTTTCTTTGATTGATTCCAGTAGTTATCATGCAATATTTTATATGCCCTACTAATTATCCCTTTATTAACACCAGCTTCTATTCTAGATTCTAGCAAAAACTCTACTAGTGCTGGTCTTTCACTTAGGATACCCCTATTCCTTTTCTCTTTACCTAGGCTCTGATTTCAATCTTATAGAGGGAAGGTAATCTCTAGCCTGCAGTCCTAATGACTTTTTGGCATCTTCCCATTCTATGACCTTTTCCTTGCTAATTATATGCTCCTAACACCTTGGTTTCTTTTGTCAATTTTCTCCAGTAAATTTTAGGCCCCTTTTGCCTATTTTCTGTACCCCTAATTCAGTCATCCTTATCAGCAGAATCTCCTTTCTCCATTTGCATGTTGGCTTAGTTCTTCGAATAATTTCTGCTGCTTTATGGAGATAATACTCTGCATGGTTATTGTTATTCTCCTTAAGGATCTGCATCCAAAATCCCAGTCTCTCCTTGTTTTTTGAACTTCCTACCATTTCATCATTATCCCTTTCCACACTGAATTATAGCTTTCTGCTGTACTATGTATAGAAGCCTTAACCATGTAGCTTTGAAATAGCACTTCATATCAGGTAATCCCAAACCACCTTATTCTTTTGGACAGTTTTATACTCAGCCAGTCTTTCGTTCATTTTGACATCTGATTTTTGCAGTCTTATCAACTTATCTAAATATCTGTTTAACACTTATTCAATTTTCCCAGCCTTTTGTTATTAGAGGTGATATACACCTTCAGTGTTTTGTTTATTTTAGTCACCTCTGAGTACACCTGGCTTATTTTTTCCTCCAGAGTACTGGAAGTCATGTCTTGCACCAAAGCTGGAGCTTGAACTGCTTTTTGCTGAACATTTGCAGGATTCTTTCCAGCCAGTGTTTTCTCCTCACCTTTTATGATTGATTTTGTTTTGTGTTCTCTGAATTTTGTCTTTTCTGGCATCCAGGCAGTGCACTTATTAGCCAGTAACTGAAATTTACCCAAAAGACAAATTCACTGGCTCTCTTGTCTGAGTTTCTGTTTTCACACTGGGAGAGCTGAAATTAAGCTGTTACTCTGTGTGCAGCCATCTTGGATGTCAAGACATAATTAGCTTTAATGATGACTAGTGTGGATTTACCTAATTGACTACTACTGCTAGTGCTGATCTCCCAAATCTTCACACAGCTCGGATGCAATGTCTCTTTGCTTCTTCTCTCACCAGAAGCAAAAGAGTAGCATCTAATCAAGAGAGAAAAGCAGGCCATAGCATAGGTACTTTGGTAATTAGAGTCACATCCAAGATGATGCAAAGGTCTGTAGGTTTGTTGTAACCTTTTCCTGGTAGATGCCTTGAATAGCAACCAGACCAATTAAGAAGGTTTCATACACACACACACACACACACACACACACACACACACACACACACACACACACACACACACACACACACCGTGCACAATCAGAGACAGTCAGGAATCAATGCCTCTCTGTTCCTTCTCACACTAGGAGTAAAACAGTCACATAAGTCCCAAGCTGGCCCCTATGAAGTAGTTGTCAGCCTTTCTGGTGATCAGCAGTTTATAGAAAATAATTTTTCTCTGCTTCTTCTCTCACCAGGATCAAAACATAAGCACAAATCCTATGATGACTACTGAGAAACAGAATGTGGGCTCTCCAATGATTGGTGGTCTTGGACTAGATGTGGAAGATTTTTAAGGTAAGATGGAAAAAATGGTTAATATCCTAAGAACTGCAGTGTACACTATTCAGTTAGCAAGTTGTAAAAGAAAGGCTAACTGAAGCTCTAGCAGTCAAAAGAAGAGCAACTAATTTTAAAGTAACACTATAGATGGGGTGAGGATGAGCACACTATTCTGGCTCTCTGTAATACAGTGGAAGGGCAAATAAATTTAAATAGCTTTGGAAGTGACTTCAAAAATGATAATATTGTGCTTACCGACAACAAGCAATGAAAGAGGAAAAGGAAGGAATTACGTGGTCAAATTAGGATAAAAGGTGGACAACTAGAAAGACTATGAGTTTAAGAACATAAGAACACAACAACACCAGGGTGGGAGGCTGGAGAAAATTTAATTTCTGTGTGACTTACAAGAGACGCATCTTTGCTATCTTTCCTAGTTTAAATATGCAATAGAAAATGGAATGTAGTTAAAACACAGTAGAATGGAAATATACCATAATGTACAAAATAGAAGAAAGCAATAATGCAATACAAAATCCAAGAAAGCAGTATAAGGAAAAACAAACTAAACTTTTCCTCAGAGCAGTCTATGGCATGATTTGAGTGAGCTTTTCCAGTAGTGACTGAAATCATTTTTGTAGTCCTTTGCCAGATACTCTTTTAATTTCTTTTTGAACTGAGACGCATTATCTGTTGAGGTTTTACTGAAATTCCTCTATTTCTAAGTTGTAGTGTTATGAGTGCTGCTGCACAAAATGGCATCACCACTTCATGTTACACTAACAAGAGTCACACAGCTTAAATGAAGGCTGTCCATAGTTGGCAGTACTAGCCGTAAACATCAGTGCGAACATGTCACCTGTATGCTGGTGCATATGGAATGTGCATGCACATAGCTCCACAGTGCAGTGCTAAGGAAATATTGTAACACCACATTGCAACACTGCTACTATACCCTATCATCATGGTGCATGACGTGTGACATGAGTTTGTGCACATGGGGATACAATTTGCTCCTTTAGTACACTTGACTGAGTGGCTACAGCTACTTCAAGCAGTGAGGAATGCAGGGTCCAGTGTGTTGTGCCACAGAAAATAAGATTTTTCTGTTTATCCTGCAGAGGAACGTCAAGGACCACCTGCTGGGCCATTACAATAGCCCACTCTGCAAAGTAGATGCCTGGCACAAACTAGCTACAATGGTGAGTAATGCTACTGGCATCACAGTGCCCTGAGGTGGCACCATGTCAAACTACTTCAGCAGTAAGAGACAGAGGTTCAGAAGAGGGAGTCAGAAATGTATGTACTGTAAGCATTTTTTTTAGTTCCATTGCCCTTGACTCTCATAACTGTTTTAGGCAGCAGTGCTACTCTGCCCCAGGTTTCTTGGTCTCTTCACCAGTCCTAGACATGGGTCAAATTTAGGCTACAGGAGGTTAAAGCAGGTCCAGTAGATCCAGTGGATAAGGGCAGGATCTGGGAGCAGCTGATGGTCAGCTGTGGAAGTATGTTGCAAAACAAAATATTGTACACGTATGCATGAGTACATATTTTGTTTTCCAGAGTTGAAGGAGGAGTAACTGAACATGGGTGGGTGCCACAGATGGGGGTGCCACTACTGACCAGCATGTGGAAGATCCCTGTGCCAGTGAACTGTATAATTGTAATTGTAATTGTGTTTGTAGCATATGTGTGTGATAATTGTTCCCATTGTATCACTCTTCTGCAGGTTCATTTGTGGAGGAAGAAGTAAGGTCACGGTCACTTCACTCTGTGCTGGCTGCTGCTTCTGTCACTGGTTCACTAGTGCTCATTAATTATGCCTGATAGAAGGGTGATAATAGTTCCCCTACTGGAGGTATAGCCCCCCTATTGGAGATGACATGGAGAGGTCACTGACCCTCCATGTCCACTTTTCAGAAGGGGTAAAGGCCCCTCTCCTGAATGTGGAACCAAAGAATCTCCAATGATCTCCCAGCATCAGCTGCAGAAGATGATATCTGTTAAGGTGCACCAGCAGCTGGATGCCCACCTCTGCAACATGACGCACCTTCCAACATGTCTGGTGGAGTTGAGTGACTGGCTAGCCCCAGCCATGAAGCCACCAGGACATCAACTGGCTCACAACATTGGCCACCAAGCTGAGTGATACCTGTGTTTATTGCCCTATGGGCTGGCTTAATGGATATATGGTTAGGTGGAGAGATGGACATGAATAAGGAACAGGAGATTAGACATAAGGGAGGGAATGCATCAGGATCCCACTCTATCACAACACTGGTGTTTTCCCTAGCTTTTGATGATGTGACTGTGGGGAGGAATAGATTGTAGTAGATATGAGAGTTTTCTGTACTCTGGTATTCATAAAATAGTTCTAATATTTGCACTCTGTTTCGTTCCCTTCCCCAAAGCCTTCATCCTTTAAATGTTTTAGCTGTGCAAACATTACTTTACTCTTCTAACAACATGTTAGTTGCCCAGCATTCATGCCAGAACTGCTGTGTTTTGCAACTATCTATGGTCTAAGATAAATGTTTCCAGAAATAACACTTGGATAAATGACTTGACTATTTCAGCCAAAGATGTACCAGTCTATTTACCAAATATCTTTGCATTTCAAATGTTGGAAGTCTGTGCTCTTCATTATTCAGGTTTTATATATGGAGACAAAGGAACTCTACAACCCAACACTCCTCTCCAGCTACCCAGCTGTTCTAGACTCGATTGCTTTTTATTGTCATTTTTTCACATGCACTCAAGGATAGTCCAGGTTCCAATTGTGTAGTTATACCAATTTGAAGTTGTTACTGTTGGGGATATTTAAAGTGGATGCTAACTGTCTTGAGAAGCACAACTAGGCTTAAGCAAAAGTTGTTGTGGAAGTAACTGAGATATAAAAGTGTGCCTAACACAGTTTTTTTCTTCATAATCATTTGGTACTAAAGAGTCTGGAAAGTAAGATTGAAAAAAATAAATGTATGTTTTAGTAAGCTGTAACACTGGAGTCTTATTTCTTATATAGCTACACAGAGAGGTTCATATTACCTAAAAAAGAATAGTAGTTTGCTGAAATATGAAATAATTTAACACCCCCCCCCATACTGCAGCACTTGTTTTTTTAATGCAAAGAGTCTTCTTCTTGAAAACCAATAAAGGATCTTAAAGCTATACATCACCATATTTTTGACTGCCTAGACTCCACTGTAGAAATGTTTTTAAGAAGTTTTTCACAGATGAGAAACTCCAGGTGAAACAAAAAGCTGCTCCAAATGAGGCTTCAGCAATAGACTTTTCAACCAACATGGATCATCAAACAAAGAACTAGCATAGCTGGACAGCTGTTCCCATACTCTTAAGGTACATCAAAGTGGAGGGACCAGCGAAAGCCTGATACATTGGAGCTGTTACAGAACTCTGTTCACAAGACCTCCACCATACGAACGGCCTGAGATGGTCCTCATCCTCTTTTAGGCTTAACCTTCCACAGGGGGGTAAGTGAGAATTTCTGAATTAGCTAGTTTGTTCCCCCCATCAACGGAGGGGCCATTATCATGACCTGGACTATCGCTTATGATCTGACTTCAAAAATAAAAAGCATGGAATTCTAATTTGTGGCATGAATGACTGACTGTAACCCCTAGGGATGTACAAGAAAATCAAACACTTTGTTAAAGGAAAGGGCAAAAATATGAAGGGGAAAAGGAGGCAATTTGAAAATCCTGGAAAAGTGAGTGGCATGGATGATTTGTATGTAGAGATTACTTATCAGTGCCATTCCAAACCCTCTAATGCTTTTTAATGTGACTTGTTAAGTATTGAGCCAACTGACAGCCAGGAGTTTGCTAATTTAACACAAGAGTTACCTTTTCCAATTAAGATTATCAAAAAGATTACCATTTTGAAACTTTTAAACCACTGGGCAAACTAATGTCCACTACGTAAACTGCTTTTGACATGGTTGTAGTAATAAAAGTACTATGTAGCTCACACTTTCAAATCATGTCAAGGGAATATGAGGAAAAATACAGACTAAAGTATTTTAATTAAAAAATGCATTGCAACATTACATCAAATTTTATTATGGAAGGTCTCATAGGGGTATAGGGCAATTTGTTTTCACAGCTTTCCTTTATTGCTGTTCTGTTAATTCCAGTTCATTCAGAGTAATTTTAGCAAACACATTAAACAGTGTTTTCACCCCCACATCTCTGGACATGCTAATTCTGAGATCACACAACAGAAGGAATAACAGCAAAGTCCCTTATCCCTGTCATTACATGATGCCACAGTCTTTAATCTATTGCGGTTGATAAAACTGTCACTCAGTGAAACTGCATCACTGAGGTTCAATTCAACTAACCCATGTCCTACGAGAAGTGGGTGATCGAGGTAAGGTGATGGATTTGTAATAGTCTGTTAGCTGTAAAGCTGAATACTTGTGCACAAGATAATATACATATGACAACCTTACTGAAGCCAGTGTACTTCCTTAGTATCTTGCTACTGTCTGCTGTGTTATGGAAAAATAGGTGGGTGTATTTTACATCATACCTCTCAGATGCTAGTGTTTAGGCATAGTGCTATTACTTGCTGTTCCTAAATTTCTGATGCTCCACAAAGTTACATTTCTTTATATGAATACATACCTTTATTAAATAAACAGTAAGCCTAAACAAAGACTCCATACTGCTAGGTATAGAGAGGGTCTGGAATATAAAGGTCTTCTATGTGAAAAACAAGGAAGTGCTCCTCTTTCTGACCCCTCTGCTATAGTTTTTAAAGGTCAGTGCTATGATTTTAAATGCTTGGACATTGAGAAATATGTTTCATGTAAGCTGTTTGAGTATAAAGTGCAAACTATATCAGAGGAATAAATAACAATATTTCTATCATTGAATAATCACAAAATGGAGAAACGGGAAAGAAAACTGGTAATGAAAAAAGTATTCCCGTAACAGACTCAATGAAGGCTGTCCCAGAAAAACGTCACCAAAGTGCCAAGTTCACAAATCAGACTCTTCAGTCCAAAAAGATATTCCACAAAGTTTAATAAACGAAAGACAGGAACAAAGAACATGGGTTAAGCGCGTTCATTTCCAAAAAACGGAAACTTCTTCATAACAACGTAATATCCTATAACACACATATATATATCATCAGTTAAATTAGATAATTGGTTTATCATATCCAATTAATGGAAATAGTTACAAACAAGAGTATTTTGACAAGACAATGTAATTATTCATATAAAATATTGTTCACATTTAAAAAACTTTTCAGGTACTTTGATACAATGCTCCATATACTGTACTTGGTACAAAATACGAAATGCATAATTTAAAATACATAAAAGTAGATGAATTCATAAATTCATAAATCACATGAACTATGTAATATGTTAATTTAAAAAGTTTTCGTTGAAACAAAAGTACATGTGTAATATATCTAAGAAAGTTTTTAGTTGCATAGATATACAAGAAATATATATATATGAAAAAATATATACGAATTATATATGTCTCAAATAAAAATAGATGTGTAAGAATGATTAAATGTAGGTATATTTGATAATTACTACGGTAATAGTATAATGTAAAATATGATATATAATAATGTATAATGAATAAATAAATATATAAATGTACATGTACGTAAATTCCTCTATAAGTTATGTTAATATTTAAATGTTGAAATATAATATTGGAATAAAGTGAAATGTTAAAATCTTTTTTCATCTTTTTGCAAAACACGAATATTCATGTATTTTTTAATTCTTGTCTTGTGTTTTCCTTTTTGTTTTGTTTGCTCTTAGTTTTAAAACTGGTAGAAGGGAAATAGGGTCGTTCAACCCAGGAGGTGTGTTAGAATCAAGTCTTAATTGCCAAATAAGTTCCCTGTAACTGAGTTGATTCTCCCAATCTCCTCCTCTACTGTTTTTTAGTACCTTTTCCAAAACCCAAAATTTATATGTTGCCTGTTTACAAGTTAGGGTGTGCCTATAGAGGGCATTAGTTTCCTTTTTCCTGGCAATATCATATGTATGTTCATATACTCTTTGGCGCAGGTGCCTCTCAGTTTTACCTACATAGTATGCCCAACAGGTCATACAATATGCTAAATAAACTACTCCGCTGGTATAACATGTGTAGTATCCCTTTCCTTTTAAAACAAAATTGATGGTGGGTAGTTTAATTTCACCCGTATTGGTCATGAATCCACATTTGTGGCAATTGCCACAACGAAATGTACCCTTTCTTTTATTGTTATCTTTCCCTTGCCATTTTCTTTCAAAAATTGTTTTTAAATTGGCCCCTCTTCTAAAACTGTAACGTAAACACCTATCAAATATCCCTGCACTGTTGGGCATACTTTTAAACATGTTCCATGTCCTATTAATAACCTTTTTTACTAAATTAGTGTTTGCACTGTAAGTCATAACCAGAAATGGGGTATCTGAGGTTGTTTTAGATATACCAGATTCCGTATCTTCCAAGTTGTTCTCACTAGTTGTAAACTCACTCAGTCTACCTGAATTTAATAAGGGGACAAATTTTGTCCTCCATCCCTTTAAAATTTCTTCCTTTAATGGAGTAATAATGGAGTCAGGATAACCTCTTTCCTGAAATAGTTTTTGTACGTAGTCTAATTCCTTGATAAGATCCTCAAATCTACTTGTCATTCGTGCCACCCTAACCATCTGTCCTTTGACAATGTTTTTCTTCTGCAATGGAGGGTGGTTACTGTTGTAATGAAGATAAGTGTTTGAAAAACATGCCTTTCTGAAAATGCTCGATGTATATATACTATTACTGTAGTCCTTCTTAATGGTAAGGTCTAAAAAATGTATTTCGTCTTTGTTAAATTCATGTGTAAAACGAAGAAATGTAGTTGACTCATTGAAATACTGTATGGCCTCTAAGGCCTCTTCGTATGTACCTCCCCATACAATTAAAATGTCGTCCAAGAAACGATAGTACTGAACAATATTGGTCATAAAAGATGACTGAAAAACATAGTGCAATTCCCAGAAAAGCATAACGATGTTGGCAAAAATGGGGGCACAAGCTGCCCCCATTGCAACACCGTCAACTTGTAAGTAGATCTCATCCTGGAAGTAAATAAAATTGTTTTTTAAAACCAGTTCAATATTTTCAAGAATAATTCTGAATTCATTGTTGGACAAGAACTTAAATTCAATTAACATGTACTCAAACCAGTCCAATCCAATATTATGCGGAATAACAGAAAAAGGTCCCTAACGTCTATAGTAAGGAAAGCATAATGGGGTTCAAAATGCACTTGATTTAACTTCTTTAATAAATCCCACGAATCAATAAGAATGTGGGTATACAGTTTATAAAAAGGTTTTAACTTGGAATCTATGTATATTGCTAATGGTTGTGTTTTTGAACCTTCTGATGTTACAATGGGTCTCATTGCCACATTTTCAACCCCTTTATGGGTTTTGGGGATACCAAACATTGTTGATAAGAAAGGTTTTTCCACCTTGAAAAAACGATATAATTTCTCATCAATCAAACCTTGTGCTAAATTATCTTCTATCACCATATCTATTTTTTGGTAGGCTATGTTTAACTCATTTCTAGAAGAGATGGTATATCTACCAAAACCATTTAGAATATCCATCATTTTAGCCGTGTAGGTCCAGTTGTTCATTAGGACCACCCCACCCCCTTTGTCAGGTTTCATAATCCTGATGTCGGGGTGCAACACTCTAAATTCTTCCAAGGTCAAACGTTCATCAACTGATAAATTAAATTTAGCATTATAGTGTTTTTGATGACGTACCAATGATTTTAACTCATTAATAACCACATTTTCAAAGTTGTTAATATCACATTGTAAACCTGGGTTGTATGTGCTTCTTCTGGTTAAAGCATTCATATTACCATAGGTAGTATTAGTAGTGTTAAGGTTGACATTAGCGTTCTGTTTTGCTAAATATTCTAAATTTAAATTCCTGGTGAACAATTTTATATCTGCAAACAATTCTGCCATGTCCAACCTCCTAGTTGGTACAAAAGAAAATCCCTTTTTAAATAGAGAAAAATATCTGTTCTCAATTTTGATGTCCGTATAGTTGTAAATAAAAAATTCACATCCTGATTGACTAACCACAATATTGTCACTATTAGATGTAATAATATCAGAATCCAGTAACTCAGTATCCACAGTCACCTCTTCACTTACATTTAATGAACCATTTAGATTAAAATTTAATGGACCACATAGATTAAAATCTTGTTCATTATTAGGGGTGACAGTCAAAATATCAATGTCAAAGTCAGAAAGGTATTCGTTTTCCGGTATTCCATATTCGGGACCATTGTGATCTTGTTTCTCTAAATCACTATTATTGTCTTTTTCCCTTCCCACATTATCATGTTCAATAATACAATGAAGAGGTATATCACCCCTAGTATAAGAATCAATAGCTAGTATCTCTGTACCTGCTGGTTCGTTGCCTGAGCATAAGTCGGGTGGGGGTGTATATTCCATATTCTTTCGGACCTCCTTGGTCCATCCTGTTCTAAAGGGATGTCATTATCAATTTCGTTAACCACCCTCGAACTATTAACAGAGTCTATTTCTATATCACGCCTATTGTTAAAATATTCATATGTTCTAAATTGTGGGGGTCTAGTGTCTGTTTGGTTCCGGTGTATGAAACCCTTTTGGAATCTGTCTCTGACGTATCCATTGTTTTGTCTACCATAACTGTTGTAGTGGTTAGTGTTGGAAGATAGTAGATATACTTGTTCATGCTGGTAAGCCCAGTCATCCCTCTCTAGTTTACCCATTTTCCTTTTGTAATTCTTGTTAACTGCGTTGTCAACATCATTAAATAGCCTAAGGTAATTGTGTTTGTGTTCCCTAATAGTAAATAACAAATCGTCAGTAATATCCTTGTTAATCTTGTCTATTTTCACACTCAGTTCCTCAATTAGTGTGTTGTTGTTGTTAATCATAACTTTTATAATGGCTAAACCACAACTATTCAATATTTCCACAATTTCCTTATATAACATAGAACCCACAACAGTTTCATTAGGAAATTTGTTTAACCTAAGTCCCTTAGGGACATGTTTTCCAATCAAACATTCGTTTAAAAACCAATTGTCCAAGTTTAAATTTTTAAACTTTAACATATATTTTTTGAGTAGTTTACATTTCTCAGTGTAGGAAATATCCGTTTGTTTTTGTTTTTGTCCTTGTTCGGGTCGTTCCACAGACCCAAAACTCTTGTTTAGCCATTCCATTAAATTAATGTCCGCATAATGGGAAAACACGTTGTCATTGTGAACGTTGTTCTCTTCTCGAGAAGAGTTTAAGTCACAGTTCTGTCGAACTGAACCTCCACTGGTCAGTACATCTTTCCTCTTTTTCCTGACAGCAGTAGCGTCACTAACTCTCAACGGTTGTGCGCAAGGTATCGTGTCCTTAGACCTCTGCGTACTAGTTTCCGGTTGGCTAAAAGCTTGTAACAGTCTGGTAAGTTCGCCAATCAAGGACTGTTCATTCCTAGACTGCGGGACTCCTCGGTTGTCTGTTGTATCCATAAAAAGTCACTGAATAATCAGAGAAACGGGAAAGAAAACTGGTAATGAAAAAAGTATTCCCGTAACAGACTCAATGAAGGCTGTCCCAGAAAAACGTCACCAAAGTGCCAAGTTCACAAATCAGACTCTTCAGTCCAAAAAGATATTCCACAAAGTTTAATAAACGAAAGACAGGAACAAAGAACATGGGTTAAGCGCTTTCATTTCCAAAAAACGGAAACTTCTTCAGAACAATGTAATATCCTATAACACACATATATATATCATCAGTTAAATTAGATAATTGGTTTATCATATCCAATTAATGGAAATAGTTACAAACAAGAGTATTTTGACAAGACAATGTAATTATTCATATAAAATATTGTTCACATTTAAAAAACGTTTCAGGTACTTTGATACAATGCTCCATATACTGTACTTGGTACAAAATACAAAATGCATAATTTAAAATACATAAAAGTAGATGAATTCATAAATTCATAAATCACATGAACTATGTAATATGTTAATTTAAAAACTTTTCGTTGAAACAAAAGTACATGTGTAATATATCTAAGAAAGTTTTTAGTTGCATAGATATACAAGAAATATATATATATGAAAAAATATATATGAATTATATATGTCTCAAATAAAAATAGATGTGTAAGAATGATTAAATGTATGTATATTTGATAATTACTACGGTAATAGTATAATGTAAAATATGATATATAATAATGTATAATGAATAAATAAATATATAAATGTACATGTACGTAAATTCCTCTATAAGTTATGTTAATATTTAAATGTTGAAATATAATATTGGAATAAAGTGAAATGTTAAAATCTTTTGTCATCTTTTTGCAAAACACGAATATTCATGTATTTTTTAATTCTTGTCTTGTGTTTTCCTTTTTGTTTTGTTTGCTCTTAGTTTTAAAACTGGTAGAAGGGAAATATGGTCGTTCAACCCAGGAGGTGTGTTAGAATCAAGTCTTAATTGCCAAATAAGTTCCCTGTAACTGAGTTGATTCTTCCAATCTCCTCCTCTACTGTTTTTTAGTACCTTTTCCAAAACCCAAAATTTAAATGTTGCCTGTTTACAAGTTAGGGTGTGCCTATAGAGGGCATTAGTTTCCTTTTTCCTGGCAATATCATATGTATGTTCATATACTCTTTGGCGCAGGTGCCTCTCAGTTTTACCTACATAGTATGCCCAACAGGTCATACAATATGCTAAATAAACTACTTCGCTGGTATAACATGTGTAGTATCCCTTTCCTTTTAAAACAAAATTGATGGTGGGTAGCTTAATTTCACCCGTATTGGTCATGAATCCACATTTGTGGCAATTGCCACAACGAAATGTACCCTTTCTTTTATTGTTATCTTCCCCTTTGCCATTTTCTTTCAAAAATTGTTTTTAATGTATATATACATCGAGCATTTTCAGAAAGGCATGTTTTTCAAACACTTATCTTCATTACAACAGTAACCACCCTTCATTGCAGAAGAAAAACATTGTCAAAGGACAGATGGTTAGGGTGGCACGAATGACAAGTAGATTTGAGGATCTTATCAAGGAATTAGACTACGTACAAAAACTATTTCAGGAAAGAGGTTATCCTGACTCCATTATTACTCCATTAAAGGAAGAAATTTTAAAGGGATGGGGGACAAAATTTTTCCCCTTATTAAATTCAGGTAGACTGAGTGAGTTTACAACTAGTGAGAACAACTTGGAAGATACGGAATCTGGTATATCTAAAACAACCTCAGATACCCCATTTCTGGTTATGACTTACAGTGCAAACACTAATTTAGTAAAAAAGGTTATTAATAGGACATGGAACATGTTTAAGAGTATGCCCAACAGTGCAGGGATATTTGATAGGTGTTTACGTTACACTTTTAGAAGAGGGGCCAATTTAAAAACAATTTTTGAAAGAAAATGGCAAGGGGAAGATAACAATAAAAGAAAGGGTACATTTCATTGTGGCAATTGCCACAAATGTGGATTCATGACCAATACGGGTGAAATTAAACTACCCACCATCAATTTTGTTTTAAAAGGAAAGGGATACTACACATGTTATACCAGCGAAGTAGTTTATTTAGCATATTGTATGACCTGTTGGGCATACTATGTAGGTAAAACTGAGAGGCACCTGCGCCAAAGAGTATATGAACATACATATGATATTTCCAGGAAAAAGGAAACTAATGCCCTCTATAGGCACACCCTAACTTGTAAACAGGCAACATATAAATTTTGGGTTTTGGAAAAGGTACTAAAAAACAGTAGAGGAGGAGATTGGGAGAATCAACTCAGTTACAGGGAACTTATTTGGCAATTAAGACTTGATTCTAACACACCTCCTGGGTTGAATGACCATATTTCCCTTCTACCAGTTTTAAAACTAAGAGCAAGCAAAACAAAAAGGAAAACACAAGACAAGAATTAAAAAATACATGAATATTCGTGTTTTGCAAAAAGATGAAAAAAGATTTTAACATTTCACTTTATTCCAATATTATATTTCAACATTTAAATATTAACATAACTTATAGAGGAATTTACGTACATGTACATTTATATATTTATTTATTCATTATACATTATTATATATCATATTTTACATTATACTATTACCATAGTAATTATCAAATATACATACATTTAATCATTCTTACACACCTATTTTTATTTGAGACATATATAATTCATATATATTTTTTCATATATATATATTTCTTGTATATCTATGCAACTAAAAACTTTCTTAGATATATTACACATGTACTTTTGTTTCAACGAAAAGTTTTTAAATTAACATATTACATAGTTCATGTGATTCATGAATTTATGAATTCATCTACTTTTATGTATTTTAAATTATGCATTTCGTATTTTGTACCAAGTACAGTATATGGAGCATTGTATCAAAGTACCTGAAAAGTTTTTTAAATGTGAACAATATTTTATATGAATAATTACATTGTCTTGTCAAAATACTCTTGTTTGTAACTATTTCCATTAATTGGATATGATAAACCAATTATCTAATTTAACTGATGATATATATATGTGTGTTATAGGATATTACATTGTTCTGAAGAAGTTTCCGTTTTTTGGAAATGAAAGCGCTTAACCCATGTTCTTTGTTCCTGTCTTTCGTTTATTAAACTTTGTGGAATATCTTTTTGGACTGAAGAGTCTGATTTGTGAACTTGGCACTTTGGTGACGTTTTTCTGGGACAGCCTTCATTGAGTCTGTTACGGGAATACTTTTTTCATTACCAATATTTCTATCATTACTACTGAGGCAGACATTTCCATCAGCAGCAGTGAACTTTAGAGGAGGAGATCTCTGATAAAAACCTGAAATTATATAGTGTTTATCTCATTACCTTTATTCTCTACCCAGATCAATTCTTGCTTTTGTTTACTATTTTTTTTAATTTATTATGTGCAGCCATCAAACAGCCTAACCAAAAGTGGACATATTTTATATACCAAAAAAATCCCCTTGTCTGCATACTACTCATAATACTGCTGAGTCATTACTAAGTACCTGGCTGCTATCTTCTGAATGGATGATTGCTTCATATCCTTGCCAGAAAGCCTAGCACTGCAGTTTGCAATCATTTCTGCCTTTAAGCCAAGTGAAGTATTCCATTTAGCTCAGGTAAATGAGCATATACCAGGCAGACATCCACATTTAAACTTTTAACTCTGGAAGGGATATCATTCTGTTAAAATATGAGACCATTATTGAGACACCTGCTTTCTATATGTCTATGACTATGGGCAGAAACTGGTATTTTACCTTTCTCTTTGTATTCTTTTCTTATTCGGATAAATCCAATAGGTGCACATTTTTCAGGGATGAAGCAAGCATGATGGGTCGTGGTGGAAGTAAGCCCTTTACAGCTATCCCACAGTTTATTACTTTGCCATTTTATAGCAGATTCATAATTTGCACCAAACCATTCAACCTCCATTACCTTACATCATAATATTTATACTTTTCATGGACACAATATTCTGATACAACAGCGAATGCTATTCCTGTCCAGAGCCCTAAATTGTAGCATTTTTTTCTCTTTCATTATAAAGGGAAGAGAATAGAAATATGAGAGTTTTGCCTAGAACACAACCATACAAACACACAAATGCAAGCATGTATATATATATATATATATATATATATATATATATACACACACACACACACACACACACACACACACACACACACACACACACACAAACTCACACACACTTGCATTTACTAAGAGTAAATTCTTAGACTAAATGTTCTTTCTTCCCTGTTTGACTGTCATTTGGCTGCTGCATGCACAAGGTGACGGTACAATGTTGTCTGGGAATTTGCCCTTTCCCTGCTGTTGTGAGATCTCATAGTTGGTTTATATAAATAGCAGTCTGTGTGTGGAGTTTGCAAGAGTGCTTGCCCACTTCGTAAAGTGTGTTTTTTTTAATTTGTGACTGAATCTTAAAAGACTGATACATTTTAGTCACACTTTTTGAGCGTTTGCTGTTGATTAGGTAATCATTTACATGCATACACACACACACACACACACACACACACACACACACACACACACACATGCACAGAGTTATTTTTCATTTTGTTTGCCAAAATGGAAAAAAATGTCAGTGAAAAGGCAGAGATTTATTTCATGACAGAGTGCCGATCAGAAGGCAACAAGTAATATGCTTGCAAGTGAAGAAAAATTTTTGTTGCTATAAGGCCATAAAAAGGAAATGCAGGGCAGTAAAAGCAAATTCAGCACCAACATTTTACTGGACTTTACTTAGAAGTCACTTTCCCATCCCTGAGATGCTGCCTTGTAAATAAAGTTATTGGCCTAGTGCTACATTTTGCATTTGCATCTGGTACAGCTCAGTTTTAGCATTTGGACAATGTTTTTGTTTTAATCCAGCATTTTAACTACCTTAATGGAAATAACAATGGAGCTGACAAGTGCTGTGCCACGTTTATTCCTTTGGAAAGGTAGGTACATACTGAGGCTGTAAGACTAGATCTTTTGAACATAAAAGGATTAATACCTTTCCCGCAAATAGCGCGCAATGATGAAGAAGTGACACATAACTGCAGACCCTCAAGCTTCTGTTTCTCAGACTTCTGTTCATTTCACATTCAGATTGTAAGGCTACGTAACATCATCTCATGTAATTGAAAATCACATTTTATTTCACAAAGACCACTTGAGAGATTCAGTATAATGATATTTAGGCATTTAATAGGCAGATTTTTTTAACTGTCAGTTTGAGGATTAATGCATATAATTTACTGACTTCCCCTTTCTCAGCTAAACCATGATCTACAGTTGAGTAGCCTATACACTACATTAGTGATTTATGAGTAGCTGAACCTAGCTCATTTTATATTTATACATTTCTTTATGCTGATTTCAATCTTGTTAAGTAAATAGTGCATATCTCTCATTATACAGGTCACTGAAATATTACCAGAAAATGTTATTTTCTATGCAAACATCAAGAGCTGGTTGGTGCTAAAATCTGCAATATCACAAATAATCCAATTAACTCCAAAATTGTGCCCCACAGTTATGTAATCAAAGGGCAGAACCAGATGACAATAACTAAGAAAATAAGTCTACAGATGTGCTGACTGGCTCAGAGAATTCTGAATTTATAAAACTAATACTTAAAATCCATTAATGTGCCCAAAACAGAATTATACAATGACCTCCCATTAATATTCAAAAACGTGCATGCTGATTGGTCAGCGTGCACATTGTAAATCAGAGTTATAGTAATGGAAAAAGGTCCGGTCGCCCGGACTTTTTAAATTACTATAACTCTTTTTTTACAGCAACGGAGAATGCAAGATCTCCGTTGCATCGCACTGTCTTGCTATGTTAAACTAACATAGCGAGACAGTTTGTAAAAATCAATGGAGATCTTGCTTTCTCCGTTGCTTTTTTCAAAACTGTCTCGCTATGTTAAATGGGTTTAACATAGCGAGACAGCTTTAAAAAAAGCAATGAAGATCTCTGTTTCTGTTTTTAAAGCTGTCTCGCTATGTTAAACCCACTTAACATAGCAAAACAGTTTGTAAAAAGCAACGGAGATCTTGCTTTCTCCATTGCTTTTGCCCACAGCTCTGATGTACTGCGTAGGCATATGCATGCGCAGTACATCAGAACTGCCGCAGTATACCAGACAGCTGCGGAAGGGCAGCAAGGAGGCATTATACAATGCCATTATTTAAGAGAAGTAATTATTTTTTTCTTAAATAATGTCATTGTATAATAGCAATAAACCACTTCTGGGTGTGGGTAATGCTGGATTTATCCATGGTTGGCTTTGTTTGGCCACTCGGGCTTCGCCCTCATGACCAAACCACACCAACCATGGGTAAATCCAGCATTACCCACACCCAGGCATGGATTATTGCTATAATAATTCACAAAAGTCAGGAAAACAAAGTCTGAGTGATTTTAAAGAATTGCAGAAGTTAAACCAAATGATTTGCACATGATCTTTCAGAGAAAACAAAAAACAGAAATGGGCTTGAGTGACAATATTCCTCAACGAAAGTTATTACAGAAAGTGCCTGTTAAGAAAGGAATAAAATATTCAGAGACAGATTATGTACAGTTAAGGGATATAACATAGAACAATATTTAGGTAATGTCTTTTTGGACTGTAAAATAGGAACATTTTGGAATAAAAATGACTAAATACTGAAGACAAAAAAGCTGAAAATAGTTAATATAGTCATGACTATACATGATTATGAATGTAGAGAAAAGTTTGCTAGCATGTTCATAATATTTGGGTTAGGTGACATGTAGTTCTGTTATACAACACAATGTGGAGTGTAAGTGAGGTTACGTAAGACATTAAAGGTGTAAGTTTGGTTATGTAAGAAATTAACATGTAATGATAGAAGAAATGTTAGGGAATAACTTACAGAATATTAACAAAACATATTTTAGGAATTCCAGTATGAATGGTGGCCTACTAACAGCATTTATTTTTACAATGAGTTACCTGCCCCCCACAACCAACAACAATTGCAAGATTACAAATTATATATTTGGTGTGATTGGGCTTGATGTCATGGAAATCAGTGGGCAAAAATGTTGCCTTAATTAACTAATGCATTTCTAATATCTGATTTAATGCTTAAAAAAGAGGAGGAAGAAGAAGAAGAAGAAGAAGAAATTGCTTCCTGCTCCGCTACATGGGTTTGTCTCCGGCTATTAGAATGTCTTCAGTAGAGACTACATTGGGTGCCCATGGTGGTGCAGCGGTTAGCATTGCTGCCTCACAGCAAGGGGTTCTCCGGTTCGATCCTCGGCTGGGGTGCCTTCTGTGTGGAGTCTGCATGTCCTCCCTGTGGTTGCGTGGGTATCCTCTGGGTGCTCCGGTTTCCTCCCACATCCCAAAGACATGCTGTAGGTGGATTGGACACTCTAAATTGGCCCTAGGTGTGAGTACATGCATGTGTGTGCCTTCTGTGGAAGGCTGGGCACCGGGCTGGCAAATCGACACCATAAAAACTCCACTGCCAATCATGATGCTCTGCTGTGGCGACCCCTAACCAGCAAAAGCCGAAAGAAGAAGAAGCCAAAGAGGCTACATTGCCACACCCCAGCAATCAGGCAGTTAATATTTCACCTGAGAATCCTGTCTTGCATGCTATTACAGAAGAATTAGTGAAATCAAATTCCAGACTAATTAAAGTTGTGGAGGGACAGAGCAACAGAGATGTTGGTGGCCCTCTCAGACTTCTCAGGCTCCATGAGGTATCCAGAGAGATGATGCAGGCTATGGTGCAAGCTATGCACTGCCTAGAAACAGCTAAAGTGAAGCCTGAGCAGTTGGAAACCCATGTAAATGATTCTGAGAACCAGATTAGAACATTCTTTTTCAGGGGTTCCAGAGAATGTAGGGGTATCTGACTGTTCAGCTCTTGTTAAGCAGCATCTATCTCAGTGGGCCAGTATGCTTGAGGACTCCTTCCACACTGAAAAAGTGCACAGTGTCTTTGTGGCCGGAACCCTGCAAGGATCTTCATCCTCACCTTTTATTATTGCACAAGTAAAATACATCCATCATGGGAAGGCTGAACAGTGAACAACTCACTGGTCTTTTGTGACCATGATTTCTCTGCAAAGACCGACACTAATAAAATATTTTTTTCCCATGTTTGGACAATGTTATCAGAAAAAGATTACATTTTGTCTATCTGTATATCTGTATTAAAACTTTCATTGCCATAGGTTCATAGGTAGGTACTAGGCTACCTGCCCGAAGGCATTTATAAGCCTAGCCAGAATGTGTTGGCTTTCGCTGCCCCCTTAGATTAGTTCCCTGTGCCTCTGTCAGGCAGAGCCACTGAAGTGATCCTCGGGGTAAACTTTCTGTTTCCCATCCACTCATCAAGGTTTCTCTTGAAGAGTGTTAGCGAGGAGCTCTGCCTAATGTAGATTGGAATCTTGTTCCAGAGCATAGGAAGTCTCTGGGACAGGAATCTATCCCTCCAGCACATCCTGTTTATTGTTGTGATGAGGTTTAGATCCCTAGAACGTGTGGCTCGAGAGGATATGGTTTTCTTTAGATGGAGCATGTCCATCAATTCTGGGTTGGACATGGCCTTGTATGTCAGGCAGAGATCACCTCTGAGTAGGCGGTATGCAACCGAGTACAGCTGAGCTGCATAGGGCATCTGTTTGAGGCCAGTGATCCTCTTGGTGAGGTACTTCTGTGGTCTTTCTATCTGTTGCAGGTGTCTTGTTAAGGTACATCCCAAATAGGGCATTGTGCTCTATGATGGGCCTGATGAGTGATGAGTAGAGGGGCACAATAACCTCTTTTGATCTGGATGCAAACCCTTTTGTGATTAGGTGGGCCACATAGAAGGATTTTCTAACCACTTTGGCAATGTGATTATCAAAGGAGAAATTACTATCTACTTGGGTCCCCAGATCCTTTATTACATCTTCCGTATTTAGGGGACTGCCACCTATGTGGTAGTTTTTCGGTACTTTGTTTTTTCCAAAGGGGATGACTATGCACTTTTTGGCATTTAGCTTGAGGCCATGATTTTGACACCAGGTATTCGTCTCAGTGAGACCCTTTGGGAGGATGTCTGTGTCAGCTGGAGAGTCAATTATAGCCCCTAGTTTGCAGTTGTCTGCGAACCTGGTCAGCCATAGTCCTCCTGTGCGTGCCTGTATCTCTGAGAAGTATATGTCGAACAGGAGCGGTCCTAGGACTTGAACCCTGGGGAACGCCACTTGTGACTGGTTTAGAGTCAGACCTAGCTCCCACAACTCTCACCATGTGGGTTCTGTCCATGAGCCAGTTGGTAACCCATCTTGTGATGTAGGGGTTTATGTTCAGGCTGGTGAGCTTGTCTATAATACCAGAATGGGGAATGGTGTCGAAGGCCTTTGCGAGGTCAAGGCAGGCTGTGTGTGCACCCTTTTCCTCGTCTATAGCCTTGGTAACTGTCTCAAAGAAGTCCACCAGGTTTAGGAGGCATGATCTGCCGAACTGGGTAGGGTCCAGTGTTTGGAGGTTCCCAATGTCTCTGTTAATGAGTTCCATGATGATGCGCTCCATAGCCTTACAGATCAAGCTAGTCAAGCTTATAGGGTGATAGTTCCTGGGGTCTGTTGTGGCTCCACCTTTGTGGAGCGGAATAACTGTTGCTGTGTGCCACTCCATGGGTACGTAGCCTACGGAGAGACTGAGTTTGAACAGTGTGTTTAGGTGAGGGGTTAGTTCATCTTTGAGCTCATGTAGGACGCAGCCTGGGACACCGTCCAGTCCCATTGATGCTGTGTTTTTGGCATTGGAGAGGGCTGTTTTAACCTGAGTGTCTGTGATTTCAGGGGCTCTACATTCTTCTGGTATGTTTATGGGCCCTTTTAGGGGTGAGGGGGGTGAAGTTTGCACTGAAACTGTCTGCCAGGATGTTGGCGATATTGGTCGATTCAGTGTATTTTCTGCCATTATGCACTAACTCCGAGCAGATCTGAGCATTGCCACTTAGATTCTTGACATAGTTAAAGAATGCCTTATGGTTATCTTTGGAGTCCTTGGCAATTTTTCTTTCGAAGCTCACCTTGGATAACTTTATGAGGGATCATAGTTTCTTGCTGATACTGATCAGGGATGTCTTCCCTTCTTGGGATTTTACTCTTTTCTGTACTAGTTTCCCCCTTCTATTGTATAACTTGTTTATGGCAGGGGTCCACCAGACTGGTTTCCTTTTCTTGGAGGAGTGAGTCTTGGTTTTTCTTAGTATAGCATGATCCATGCATTCTTGTAGGTGCCCGTAGAATGCATTAGTAAAGGATTTTGCAGCTTGGACAGCATTATCCTTTAGCATGGGGGCTTTGAAACTTTCCACCTCGGTCTTAAGTAACATGAAGTTTGCTTTTGAAAAGTTTTCACAGTGGTTTCCTTGTCCAGGAGTGGGAGCAGAATGTGGATATCCAGAGTGAATTGTTTATGGTCAGATTTAACCAGTGAGGGGTTGACCTCTGGTGTGGAACACTGGTCACCCGTGTTGGTGATGACCAGGTCCAATATGTTGTCACCTCTGGTGGGAGTATTGACCAGTTGATCCAGGGTGTTTGAGTTTATAAATTCTAGGAAATGTTTGCAAGGGAGTTAGTACTTGAGTAGTTCTCCCAGTTAATGTTTGCGTAATTGAAATCACCCAATATTAGGGTGTTTGGTAGGACCTTTACGTTTCCCAGTGTTTCCAGAAATGTGGAATGGGGGTCCTGGGACATGGTGGGTGATCTGTAGCAAGCTACAATTTGAATTGCAGTTTTGCCTGTTGTTAGTTGCACGTGGATGATCTCTAAAGCATCATGCTGTGCCACTAACCTGGAGGTATGGGTATCCTTGATGAATATGGATACACCCCCACCTTTTGTATTTCGGTCCAGGTTCTGTGGCCGAAATGTATGGTATGAGTTGTAGCCTGGCAGTGCTGGCGTGCTCTCTGGAGCCTTAGACCAGGTTTCTGTTACTGCTCATATATCGATTTTCTCCATACTGAGGAGTGCCTCGAGTGCGTGCATTTTGAGGTTTAGACTTCTGGCATTGAGTAGCATTACCCTCAGTTTTTTGTTACTTGTGCTATTTACAGTGGTGGGTTTGTCTTTTGAGCCTTGCCTAAAAAAGGCACTATGGGGGTGGCAAGAGCCTTGGCCAGTATTCAAAAGCCTAAGGGGGACAGGTGCAAGCCATATCTAGCGAAGCAGCGTGACTTGTCGAGCATTTCATCCCAGGCGGACAGACACTGGATCCCCTTTGAATGACACCAGAAACTTAGCCAATTGTTGAAACTGATAATTTTTTCTTCATAACGTGGTATCATTCTTGGTGAGGGCAGGATGCTACTCAGGGTCAGGATCATACTGGTCTAGGCTACGTGATCAGAGAGCTCTTCCATGTCTCTTTTCATGTAGTGCAGGATGGTACAGCTCAGGTCATTCACACTAAAATGGACAATGACAGAGTTGTATTTGTACTTGTTTTGGAGTGACCTGAGGGCCTGCGTTATGTGGTGGATCCTGGCACCTGTCAGGCCGCTAAGAGTAACTTTCTCTTTATTCAGCCTAGCGAGTGGGACATCAGTGTACCTTACTATAGAGTCACCTATTACTAGTGTGTTGGGTATGTTATTTTGCCTTAAGGGCTATGATTGCGTGGCACACTGGTTTTGTGAAGTATGTGTTTCATGGTTTATGCTGGGGGGGTGGAGGTTGCTTAGATGTCTGCTTTGGAGGTCTTTGTTGCTTTTGCAGAGTTTTATTTAGAGCCTCCGAGTATGTTTTTGTGTATTTATTTGTGTTTTTTGCCGGTGCTGGTTTAATGGGTCTATGTGAGACTGGTAGTGTGATGCAAGTATTTCCCTTCTCCTCTTGACTGTCTGATCTAGTCTTGGATTGAGAGAGCTTAGCCTCCAGTTTGGCTGTATAATTGCATCTCTCGCATGTATTAGTGTTTGGTGGTAGGAGGAGAGGGTTGTCTGTGAACATGAGGCATTTGTAACATTACCTCAAAATGCCCAGATTCACCAGATGGACTGGAGGGTACACCTGAAACTGCCCTTTGGACATGCCTGGATAGGTACAGTGAACTGTTTTACTGATTGGCTGGTAAGGTCGAATAGAGAGCCTTGTCCTTCTGTACAGTATGGGGGGGTCTAGTGTTAGGGTTTATAAGTGCTTGCTATGAGTTTTTGAGGAGGAATAACCTTTGATACCACACAAAGTGTACTAGGTTTTACAAGGGCTACTTGTTTAGCCAAGGGACATACCAGAGAAGGCAGCGGGATCAAAGAATGACTCAGAAGATAAGCCATATCAAATGGAGTACCAGTGCAGAAGCCAGTAGTGTGTTTTTACATATACAAAAAGAAAGGGTTATATTGCATCCCAGGGAAAGGATCTGACATGCCTGGATTGCCTTCTGTCTCCATCTCTGTCTGGTTATTGTCTGGTGATGGATTCAAAACAGATTTTCTGCTATGAGGTTTTCTTGGTGACTTATGGAAGTAAGGGTCTACCTATTTGGGAAACAGTGTTGACACATTTTCTTCCCAAGATTTCTGCATGAAATGTTTGGTTGCCAGAAAGACACCTACGGTCTTTCTTGATATTAATATTAAGTAGTTAACTGACTCAATTAAAGGCAATTTCTGCGACAGGGGTAAAACCCATGATGTGCCCTTTCATTTTCACTACCTGTGAATATTTTTTTACTGCTGAGCTCTGCAATCATTTTGCCCATATTTCTAAAGTTTTCAGGAGCACTGATGGCTGATTTCAGAGCTGGAAAGAAGGAGGGAGGGGGATATGAGGGGAGATAATACAATGACGAGTGGAGAACTTAGTGGTGGCCTTCATACTTTTCTTTCTCTATCCTGTTTGTTATGGATGAGCCTGCTAACGTGGGAATCTTTAATTGTACATTTTTCCTCATGTTTATGATATTTATCACCACAGTTTTGCATCTTTTTGACTTGATAAATCTGTTCATTTCAGCAATCTTGTTATTGCACGGTAAGCTGATGTGGGGAGGAACATCACTCTTTGTATCTAATATTAGCATGGACTTGTATTCCTGTGGATGTTTGGAAGCTATTAGGGAAAAAAGTGATAAAGATATGAAAGGTTTTATTTAATAGTATTTTAAATGCAGGGGAAACATCAACATCTTGGAAGAAAGCTGTGGTAGCTGTATTTCCTAAAGAGTGTAAAGATACATCAGACCCAGCTTCATATAGGCTCATTTCAATTGTAAATTGTGATTATAAAGTGTTTATGTCAATAGTAGCTAAAAGGATGGCAAAGGTGTTGCCAGAATTGATAGATATGGCTCAATGTGGTTTTGTGGAGGGGAGGAACGTTATACAACATTAACAGAACAATGATAATCCAGAAGGAAGCAGAATGTAAGAAAATATCACTGTTGTTGTTGTTGGGTCTTGATGCAGTGAAAGCATTTAACACAGTAAGCTGGGATTTTATGAGAAGGCCAATGGAAGCATTTGCATTCCCTGATACAGTAATAAGGTTAATTAAGGAAGATATATGAGGGATCTGACGTAAAAATTAAATTGGGAGGGTTCCTCTCTGATAAGTTGTGTCTGACCAGAGTAACCAGGCAGGGGTGTCCTCTTTCTCCTTTGTTATTTGCATTATATTTAGAGCCATTTGGCAAATTAAATAAGGGACTCAGAAATTCATGGATATAATTAGTATGGTAATCAAGAAAAGTTGGCTTTATTTGCAAACAATATTATTTTGCACCTGATAAAACCAGAAAAGGACATATCAGTGTTGTGGAAATTTTTGATACAGCATCAAGTCTTTTCAGGATATAAAATAAATGAATATAAAATAAAGGCTACAGCTGTAAACTATGCACACACATTTGAATTGTTTCAGCAATACTCATATTTATGAGGACATGATAAAATGAAGTATTTAGGAATATGGATTAAAAATGGGTTCTGTTATGGCACTTAAGGATATGTGGGAAGAGACTAAACAAAAGATAATACAAAACCTGAAAAACTGGAAGCTATTGTTTTTGGATATGCACAGCAAGATACAGGCAACAAAGATGTTTTTAGTCCATTTAGTTTTATATGGAAGTCACATATATTTTTATCAACTAGATGAGACATTGTGGACAGTAATTAATAAAGAGTTGAAAGATTTTATCAGGGAGGGGAAAATGGCTGGTGTCAAGTAGGATAAGTTGATCCTTCTAATAGAACAAGAACGCTTAGGATTACCTGAGCTGACAGGATATTTTAGAGCTAGATAGTTAAGGCTCATATACATAACACAAGTAGAAAGCTATAATTTAAAGGGATGATAATAATGAAGTGGGAGGGAATTCAAGAAATAAAGACAGAGTGGGATTTTGGATACAAATCCTTAAGGAGAATAACAACACCCATAGAGAAGATCTTTGAAATTGCCACACCCAGTGACTACAGTTTCTTGCGTACAGAGAGACATAATCTCATAAAATATGAGGATCTGCAGGCAGAAATGAGAGCAAAGTGGAAGAAAGATACCCATACAGTTTCAATAGTAGTAGGAGCAACGGGTCTTATAAAAAAGAATTTACAATCTTATTTAGATATGTTACCAATACATGTAACTCCATATGAACTGCAGAAGGAGTCTTTAGTGGGCACATTACGGCTGCTGCAAAGAACACTACTGGCTGACATCAAAGACTGAAGCAATACTAATTTCATTAACTTTAATTGTACTTTGACTTAGGAATGGGGTCCATTCCCATCATGGTATTAGAAACCCAAAAGACTTGGAGAAATTAAAAAAGAATATTATATTCATAAAGTACTAGAAAGTATTCTAAGAACTAGTAGTAGAAAGTAGTCTAAGAACTAAGCCAACACAAGCAAATGGAGAAAGTAAATTTTGCCAATAGGGATGACTGCAATTAGGAGTACAGAGAATAGGCAAGAGAAGGCTGGAATTTAATGGACAAAGTAGGCAAAGGAACCAAGGTATTGGGAGCAAATAACTAAAGAGTGAAAGGTAACAGAATGGGAGGAGTCCAATAAAATATTTGGACTGCAGTCTAGAGACTACCTACCCCATCAAGGATTAGTATCAAGTGCAGGCAAAGAGAAAGGGATTGGGTATTCCTAAATAAAAGACCTGCTCTGGTAGAGTTTTTAGATGAATCTAGAACAGAAGCTGCTGTTAAAAAGGAATAATTAATAGGGCATATAAAATATTGCATGATAAGTATAGGAATCAATCAGAGGAAGTTAGAAACAACTGGGAAGAGATTGGATAAGCAATTCATAAGGAAGCAATGGGAGGAAATATGTATGATTTCCAAATATGCAACCAGGTCTAGAAGATTTACAATGTTTGCTTAGAGGTGTTTGCATAAGTATTTTCATACCCCAAGCAGACTTCACAGAATTCTTCCTCAGGTAGATGGCAAATATTGGAGGTGTGATGGGGAAGAAAGATGTAACTGGGAACATATGGTTTGGGAGTGTAATAACCTGGAAGACTTTCAAAGTTCCCTAAAGAACACTCTGACAGGAATATTGACTAAACAAATGGATATAGTTAAGGAAATTATTTTGCTGAGCTGCGATACAGGGTCTTAATTGCCTAGACATAGTAAGGCTTTGTTAAATTTAATTCTGCTGACTGACAAAAACAAGCAGTTACTAGAAAATGGAGATCAAAGTCTAAACCACCTGCATTTGAAGTGCTGAACAGTGTAACAAAGAGAAAAGAAATGGAAGTGGGATCTTTAGAAAAGGGTAGGAGAAAATTACCAAAAAAGGGAACAATACATGCAGAATAATGTTTTGGAGGAGGAGGAACATGGTTTAAGGGAAGGAAGGAAGGAATTGATTAATGTATATAACGTTGGATTGATGATAATTATACAAAAGAATATATACGATGTTTAAGGTTTGCAACTGGGAATATATTAGTATAGTTTGTTTTCTTTTATATCAATGTATGTTTGCCTATGTCTTAAGTGATAATTCAATAAAGGTGTTTAAAAAATACTAGTATGGAGCAGCTTTTGTGTAAGATTTTTTTTATCTCTTGTTGTTTTTAAATGAGAATAAGTGAGACTGTACTCATTTATTCATATCTTACCTCTGCCTGGCTTGGACACCTGTGACTACAAGACCTTGGATTGCTATTAAAAGCATCTCTGGACCTACAAAGCTGATATAAGTATTTTTTTACACTTGCTCCAACTATCTCAGTGCTATTTAACAGTTCTGTGCTGCATTTATTGATTTGTTTGAATTTATCACTGTTTTCAGCCTGCGCTTGTTAGGTCATTTTAACAGTTTTCTGATATTTTCTAACCTACTCTGATACTTCAAAAGCTGTTCTGAGTTTGCCAAAGTGCTACTAAGTTTGCCAAAATATTTTTAAGTTTTACAAAGTTTTTCTGAGTTTGTAGAAGTACTACATTTGTGCACATTTTTCTAATATGGGAACATTTCTCAGGGTTTTTGACTTATTTCCAAGGATTCCTGATACTGCAGGAGTTCTGCCTTGAGTTTGTTTTGCCTTAAGAGGGTTTTGCTCTGCACTCTTGTGGGAGCAGAGGGCTGATTCAACCCATCTGAGTTGGGAACTGATGGTGGAAGGCTTGTGGCATGTTTATCTGATTGGCTGAGGGCTTAACTGTGTAAAAGTCTTTCAACCTGCTGGCATTTCTGTATTTGGGAACATTTCTCAAGGTTTGTGAACTTATTTCCAAGGATTCCTAATACTGCAGGAGTTCTGCCATTTGATGGTGTCACAACAAGGGGATCCAATATCTGTCAGCCTGGGGAGACATGATCGACAAACCATGATGCTTTGCCAGAGATTGTTTGCACTTGTCACCACTTGGCTTCCAGATACTGGCAAACATTTATCTCCATAGTGCCTTTGTTAGGCCATGCCAAGTTGCTAAACCCTCCAACCTAACAAAAATCAATTATGACTACCTAAAGGCACTGTTTCTCAATGCTAGGAGTTTAAATAAAAAACAAACTGCACTTTCTGAAAGTACTCCTCAACCTGGAGAATGCAGACTTCCGTGCAGTCATGGAAACATGATTCAGAACCATGGAAAGCACCACAGCTATCAAAGGCTACAATACCTTTCATACATTTTGATCCTCCTCAGCTCAGAATAAAACAAAGGGAAGAAGTGTCTCAGTGATCATAAAGAACAAGTACACCATTAGACTTGTCCAACAATATGGCTCACTCGAGCTGCTTCATGCCCAACTAACAATAGGTGCACCCCCTATCATATTCTTGCTAGATACAGATCTCCTAATATGAGTCTGGAAAGGTACACCTCCTACCTAAACCTACTGGAATCTCTTAACATTCAGCCTAACACAATAATTATGGTTGACCTCAACTACCCCTCCATAAACTAGGAGACTTACATGACCTGTAATTCACTTGCTCAGAGGTTTTTTTGTACTTCATCAAAGCAAACATCCTGGAGCAACTAGTTAGCTCCCCAACAAGACGTAAAATATCTTAGACCTAGTACTCACAAATATGGAGGATGCTGCTCCCTCCCATGCATTAACTCCTCCCTTGTAAGATCTGACCACAAAATGATCTCATTTAGTATTAAAACTAACCTAGAACCTTCATCAAACTCTTAACCTGTTAAGAACTTTGCTAAGGTCAGTTACTTCAAACTAAGTGACAGCTTATTAAACTTTCAAGCCCCTCTAAACCCAGATGACACTGAGGCCTACTCTGAGCTGTACACAGAAAAACCACATGCATAGCTGCATAGAGGAGACAGTATCCGTCCGAGTCAATCCTATGATTACTGGTAAAAATAAACCATCCTGGTGGACCCCTAGCTTAAATAGGCTACTCAATAAAAGGAAAAAAAATCCTCCCCAAGGCCAAGAAGAAACAGACAAAACAGTATAAAAAGACATTCACAAGTCTACACAAACAAATTAGAGAGCTGGTCAAATCCTCCAAAGCAAACTATGAGGCAAAGATAGCTTCCCAGGTGAAAGATAACCATAACTTTTTTAAATTATGTTTGTAAGCTCAGGGGATACACCCAGCAATGTGCAGAGCTAATCATGAATGGCAACGCTTTCACCCAGCCTAAAACTATAGCAAACCAACTGGCCAAGAAGTTAATTTCAAACTTCTCCCACCCATCACAACTATCCCCCTACTGGTCATTAAGTGGGAATAGTTCCTTACTGTGCTTGCTAAAGCCAAAAACACATCCTCCATGGGTCCCAAAAACATTCCAGGATGCTTCTTAAATAGCTTAAAACAGAATCTATCAGGGCCACTAGAAATCCTCTTTAACCACAGCCTCTGGATGGGCTTTGTCCCAGAGGAATGGAGGACTGCAACAGTCATCCCTCTGTACAGGGAGGGGGGGGTCCAGCAACTGACCCAGGGAACTACAGACCAATAAGTTTGAACAGTCTTATCTGCAAGTCCATGGAGATAATTATCATGAATGTGATCAGTGACAACATAGGAACTGTCCAAACACTGGACCAGATCCAATTTTCCAATTTGGCTTTGTCAAAGGGAGGTCTTTCCTCCTCAATCTAGTGAACTTTTTTCAAAAAGTCGCCAGGGCCATGGATGAGGGTAAAACAGTACACACCACTTATCTAGACCAGGCCAAAGCTTTTGACACAATCCTCCACTTGAGGATCATATATAAACTTACTGAGTTTTGCATAAACTCCTAAATCGTCAGATGGATAGACAACTGGTTCACTGATGGAACATGTTGTCCGGATAGGTGAATCCACTTCCGATAAGAAACCTGTGACTAGTGGTGTCCCACAGGGCTCAGTGTTGGGACCCCTCCTATTTGGTACATACCTCTGAAGTGAAAGTCAGTGTTGAGGGCCTCTAGCCTACCAAGATCGCTGATAAGTGTAAACTGGGAGAAGTCAATGAATCCCCAAACGATATTGACATTCTACAGACAGGTCTAAAAATGACAAACGACTGGTGCAAAAACCATGGTCTGAGATTAAATGCTAAAAAGTATGTACTCATACCCTTTGGTAAATCAGATATTCCTGATATAATATTGACAGAACACCTCTAAAAGTAGACCCAGTGGTGAGGGACCTAGGAACACAGATAGACAGTAACCTAAACTTTAACCACCAGATAGGTACAGTAGTGAGGAATTCCCTCTGTGTGGCTCAACTTATAAGTAAAGGCATGGCATCAAGATCAAAAGAAGTCATAGTGCCATTGTACTCGGTCTTCTTCAGGCCCATAACTGAGTACAATGCTCCATTCTGCATGTACCTAACCAGACACTTACAACAACTGGAGCAACCCCAGAGGTTTCATAGGTTCATTGGTTCATAGGTAGGTACTAGGCTATCGGCCCAAGGGCCTAAATAAGCCTAGCCAACAAAGTTCCCAGGCTTACACCAATCCAAGAAAGTTAATTTCCTGTGCCACTGTCGAGCAGAGCCACAGAAGTTATCCCCGGGGTGTATTTCCTATTTCCCATCCACTCATCATGATTTTTCTTGAAGAGTGCTAATGAGGAACTTTGCTTGACATAGATGGGTAGCTAGTTCCAGAGTATAGGAAGTCTCTGGGACAGGAATCTGTCCCTCCAGCAAGTCCTGTTTATTGTGGTGACAAGGTATAGGTCCCTAGAGCGTGTAGCTCGGAGGGATTGGGATTTCTTTAGGTGTAGCATGCCCAACAGCTCTGGGTTTGACATAGCTTTATATGTTAGGCAGAGATCACCTTGGAGTAGGCGATATGCTACAGAGTAAAGCTGGAGTTTTTTGAGATGATCAGTGTAGGGCATCTGTTTGAGGCCAGTAATTCTCTTTGTGAGGTACTTCTGTGGCCTTTCCAGCTGCTGCAGATGTCTTGTGAGGTACATTCCAAAAGGGGCGTTGTACTCAATAATGGGTCTAATGAGTGTTGAGTAGAGGGGAACAATGACCTCTTTTTTCCTATATGAGAACCCTTTTGTGATGAGGTGTGCTATGTAGAAGGATTTCCTGAATACTATGGCAATGTGATTATCAAAGGAGAGACTACTGTCCACCTGAGTCCCAAGGTCTCTTATCACACATTCGGTGTTAAGAAGACTGCCACCTATGTGGTAGTTCATGGGTACAGAGTTTTTACCAAAGGGGATAACAATGCACTTTTTGGCACTGAGCTTGAGGCCATGGCTCTGACACCAGACATCTGTCTCAGTGAGGCCCTTCTGTAGGATGTCCACATCATATGGGGACTTGACTATAGCTCCTAGTTTGCAGTCATCTGCGAACTTCGTTAGCCAGAGGCCTTCTGTGTTAGCCTGTACTTCAGAGAAGTAGATACCATACAGGAGAGGTCCCAGGACTGAACCCTGTGGTACTCCACTTGTCACTGGTTTGAAGTCAGATTTGGAGTCTGCAACTTTTACAGTGTGGATTCTGTCAGTGAGCCAGTTAGCAACCCATCTTGTGACATAGGGATTTATACCTAGTTTAGTGGATTTAGCTATAATTCCAGAATGTTGGATGGTGTCGAAAGCCTTGGCGAGGTCAAGACAGGCTGTGTGAACCACCTTACCCTCGTCTATGGCTTTGGTGACTGCCTCAAAGAAGTCAACCAGGTTCAGGAGGCAAGATCTGCCTTTCACAAACCTGAACTGGGTGGAGTCCAGAGTTTCTCAATAAAAAAATATAAAGGCTAAGACATATATCTTATGCAGACTGACTAAAGGCTCTATCCCTTTAGTCCATCTCATATCATTAATTGAGAGGTGACTTATGCCTGACCTACAAGGCATTCTCTGATCTAGCCCTCATGACAAAGTTACATAACCACAAGAAAAAATATACAAGAGTTGCGCATTCTATGGACCTGATCCTTATTTGTGACTCTAACAGAACTTGCTGGAGAGATAGATTTGTATGATTTGAGTGGAGATCCAGGTGCCCAAAAAGACCAGTACCAACAGCTGAGAAATATCCCCAAATGATTTATTAAAATCAACAAGCAGCAAAAATTGTCTTTTTGCGCACCTGGATCTCCACTCATGTTTTTTATTTATTTGGTTTGGTTCTTGGTTTGTCAGGGCAAAGACAGATTTGTATCCCAAAGGTTACCTTGTCTATGGAATAAACTTCCTATTTTTGAAAAACAAAGCCCGTCCCTCACTCTCTTCAAAAAGAATTTAGCTAAATGGATGCGGAACCATAAATTCACTCTTGGGGTACTGCCCATGTCCCTTATGGACAGAGGCAGCCTGCAAAATGACTCAGGGTTCCAAAACCCAAAGACCCAATATCATGATACTACTCCATCCCATATCTGGGGGATTAAGATATAATAATTAATTGAGTAGGCTTGTCAAGGCTTGCGCCATTAATCTAGTAATCAACTATGAATCTATGAGAGACATTGTGCTGCACAGATTCTGCATCTCAAAAGGGGCATAAGATCCCCTCCTTAGAGTCAATCATCCTTACCATCATCATCAACCCCCCTTTTCCCATTTTTCTCCATGAGGTTAAGGTGTTGCATTAGCTGCAGCCACCTCTCTCTCAATTTGGTGTTACTCTTCTACCTTCTACAACCGTCATGCCCTACTGTCAAGGTCTTATCTCATACAATCCATTCATCTCCTTGCTAGACATCCTTTTTTTTTTGCCTTCTTCCTGCCTCTCCCAAATTGTATCATACCACCCATCTCAGGCATTTCATTTCCATCATCTCTAGCATATTCAGCTGCTGTGTCCTCACTGATCAGGTTTCTGTATCATACAGAATTACTGGTCGCACCACTGTTTTGAATACCTTACTTTTCAGATTTATGTACTACTTTTGGCACTCTACGCCAGTTGTCTGCACCCCCTCCAATTTCAGCTTTGACTTCCTTATTCAGAGTTCTTTTCCCCTCAAACATCCCTCCCAGATACTTAAAGCCGTTAATTTGTTCCACTATTTTCCTTTCTATCTCAGTTTTTAGCATCTTCTGATTTCCCCATTTCCTGCCATGACAACTGTCTTGGCTGTACTCAGTTTCATTCCATGCGCCTTCAGCTTTGCATTCCATTATCCTGTCATTTACTGAAGTTCCTGTTCAGAAACTGCTTGTAATATCACATTGTCTGCATACAGCATATTTGTTGTCAATCTGTCTTCTCCAGTCTGTTTGCTAATGTAGTCAATCACCAGTATGAGCAGCACTGGGCTCAGAGCCTAAGCATGATGCATCTCAACTACCACTGGGAACCCCTCTGTGAGTATGAAAACTTTTCACAGGGTCCTTGTAGACAGCCTACACTAATACTAACAATATTTCAGGACTTCTAACCATCACAGGACTACCCAAATCAGCTTTCTTGGGACCTTGTCATGTACTTTCTCCAATTCTAGGAATGCCCAGCTGGACTCTTTCTTCATGACTAACCTTTTCTTCACTATAAGTCTCACTGAAAAGTTCAGGTCAGTTGTCTTGCATCCTGATGTGAATCTGAAATGGTTACCTAACTTCTTACATTCTACTGCTCTGCATATTCATTTATCAGGTTCTATGTTTAATCATTGAAGGTTACGTTCATCGAACTGCCGATGATCGAACATAAACCATCGAACATTCTTTCATCGAATGTTCAGGTCAGCAAATGTGTGAGATGGGGAAAGTAACCACTCAGCCAGCATTTCCCCATTACATACACCTCACTATTTTAAACCCACCCAGGTGGGGGACTTCACTCCCCACACACCTCCTAACTATATATACCAACTCTGAGATCACACTACAGTGGGGAAAAGGGCCAATTTCCTCTTCCATGCCCTTTTCCCCATTGTGGTGCGTTCTCAGATTTGGTATACATAGTTGGGGCAGGGTGCGCATAGCCCCCCACCTGGGTGGATTTAAAATAGTGTGGTGGTGTGATGGGGAAATGTTTGCCAACTGGTTACTTTCCCTGTCTCACACATTTGCTGAACTGAACGTTCAATGAAAGAACATTTGATGTCTAGTGTTCGATCATTGGAGGTTCGATGAACGTAACCTTCTATGATTAAACATAGACCCCATTTATCAGTCACTATCCTAGTACTTTCATATAGTGTCACAGGACTTTAATACCTCTGTGCTCCCCACAAGTTGTGGATGTCTCTGTTGTTCTTGTACACTGGCACTAGAATCACTAGTCTCCAGTTATCGGGATATGCCTTTCTCTCTGTATTGCTGTGAGTACCCTCAGGAGCCATTTCTCACCTAACTCACCTGACATCTTGCTCATATCTGCATTGACCTCATCTGAGCCCATTGCTTTACCTGATTTAATTTTCCTTAGTGCAGTTATTTCTTGTAGGATGGACTCTTCTACCTCTTTCATTGTAGGCTGTGAAAACAGCATACAGCTTCTGTGGGGGATTTCTTCATTCAAATCTTGCTAAGTACTCCTTCCATCTGCCTTTGATGTCCTGTGGACTAGTGGACAGGTTTTTGCTGGCATCCTTTAAGAATGGTGTCTGATGACTGTCTTTCTTAGATTTCAGTCTTTCCCTTGCAAACTGTTTCTTTGTGCTGTTTACTGAGTCACATTCCAGTAGCTGTGTGAAGGCTGCCAGCCTAGGTAGATAGAATTTTGTAAATAATTTTATGTCATTGTAAATATTAATGTAATCCACATGCTTGTACTACAAGAAAACTATATGTTATGATTAAACTATATGTTGTACTGAGCTTCAAAATTGTAACCACAGTGCACTCTGCTGGAAGAAAGCTGATAAGTCAAGCATTGTATGACTGATCTCAAGCTCAAGAGACAGGATGTCTGGGCCAGGAAATTCTTTCTATTGTCTTGATTTAATAGATAATTACTAAGGTTTTACATGTATAATGTCTTTTACTGCTGTGGCTTCCTGGTCATGTGCAGCTTACTAAGAAATGTAAATTCTGAGTTTCTGTTAGCCTGGGAACTAAAGAAGTGATACAAATGATGTAATGTGAAATTACTTAGCAGTACTGGGTGTTTATCAATTTAAGACTTTCTCAGAGAGAAAGATTTGAGCATTTTGGATTTTGTCTGAACCTGAACACATCAATTTACTAGCACTTGCCTGCTCTGTAAGTAAGATATTTATTTAGAAAAAAGTGATTTCTCTTAGAGATAGATAGAAATAGCCAGATTAGTCTAGCTGCTTTCTATATTTATGTCAGACTATTCTACAGTAGTATTTTAAAACATTTCCTGTGATTTCTGAACTCTTGATTAGCACTGTGTTGAATTGATAAGATTTGTCTTGTGCTTTTATTATTAAATATTTTTAAACCCTTTCAACTGTGGCTGTTTTGTGTAAATGAATTTAAGTTCTTAGGGTGCATTGCATCTATTTGGTGATACTGTCCAAGCCAATCCAATAACTTTAGCTCTGGGTCACACTTATTATTTGGATAACAGTAATATTGCACGGTGAAATTGGTCACCCTTTGGGAAGGGGCTTATAGTACCTGATATTAGTGGTTGGTGGCAGTGATTTCTACCTTATAGTCTGGAGAGAAGGGGGCACAGCTGGAGAACCTGTGCCAGCCTTCCCCACGAATGTCTATGTGTTGTATATAACTCATATCTCAACGTGTGTGTGTGTCAGCTACTTGGGCATGGGCATGAAGCATTGGTTGGACAAAGAGGGTGCTGGAGGTTTTGGCTTGACTATTAGGTTGAGATCTGAACCCTACAGCTGTGCCAGTGGGGAGTCTTATTGGGGATCTGGAGAAAAGGGAGAAACCAGCTACGAACTGACTGTAATCAGTGTTTTCTCTTAAGGAAAATTGTACTTTACTGTGTGTGTACTTATCTTTCCCAATGTGCATGCCCCTCACTGGTGCTAGTGGTGAGGATTGAGACTCCTTGATTACTGGGCCAGTGCATGGGCATCACAAGCTGGAAGATTACCTCTGATGTCTAACTTGTTCTTTGGTACTACATCTTCTCTTAGTCTCTTTGTTAACCAGACAGTATTCCTTATTAGCTTGGTCTGTCTTTTCTATTTCCCACTTTTCTTACAGTCCTTCTTTATTTTGATAACTTCTGCATTCCAACACCACTAGCTTTCCTATTGTAACTTATTTCTTTACCTGGCTTGGCAACATATCTGTTCTATCAATGAGCATGCATGCTCTTTTGAGATGCTGCCATTCTTCTTTAACTTCACCTATTTCCACTTATTCCCAAGGGGATAGAGCACTTAGCATTTCCTTGAACTCGTGTTTTCACTGCAGTCAACTTCCAGGTTTTCATTCTAGTCTCTGTTGACCTTAGCACCTTCTCTGACTACTTCTTGCAGAGGATAGTAGCCACCAGTGGTTTATGCTGTGGGCTGACTGCTTCACTGGTGATAGCTTTGCATTCGCTGATTCTACCCCACTGCACTTTCCTTCCTAGAAGGAAGTCTACCTGAGTTGCCTGTTGGCCACCCTTGTATGTGATCTTGTGACTGTGTGTCTTGTTGAACCATGCATTGGCCAGCATCAAGCTATTTGCCAGACAGAAGACTAGAATGGCCTCTCATTCTTTATTCATGTTGCCTTACCCATGTGGACTCAGGCAAGCCAACATATCCTGTTCTGTTTGTCTAAATATGAGCATTCAGGTTACCCATTATCAACACCAACTTTTATTGCTCTGCTTTATCTAGTTGGTCCTTCAAATATTGCCTAAAATGCACTATTTTTCTCACCATCACAACCCTTCTGAGGAATGTAGACTGAGATTATTAATACTGCCCTATCTTTACACTAGAGTCTGGTTGCCATGAGTCTGTCACTGATTCTAATGGCATCCCTCACTGCCTTCAGAAGACTCTCCCTCACTACAATTCCTATATAATTTTTAGTCTCTTCTCCCCAAGTAGTAGACTCTAGATCCCAAGACAAGCAGCTTTGATATACTGCCCATCCACCCTGTCTCCTGGATACACAAGATGTCCATTCTCCTCCTTACTATCATGCCATCCACTTTAAAGTTGCATCTGCTCAGTGAACCTATGTTTGGTACAGCAATCCCTAGTTCATGCTTGGTGGGCTAATTGGCTTTACATCCAGCTTTTTCTCAACAGAGCTATCCCAGGTTACCCAGGCTGGGCAACTAGACACTGGCCATTCAGTAGTTTATTGACTGAGGATTGTTGGGCATTATGGCAGGCACACATTGGTCATTAGAGGGACATAGACCCATCCTACTGTTAGCATGGATTCCTTGCATATGTTAGAGTAGGTCAGGTCCTCAACCCACTTTTCACCTGCAAACACCAATGTCCATTTCTGGTAACATTAGTCAATGTGACCAAATCACCAAGAGCCAGTTTTTACACCAGTGAGTAGCTGGCCATGACAGAGTGTGCAGTCTATGATCCATGCTCTCCTATTTAGAGGATTCTGTGCAACACAGCTGATGCCTAAAACAGCTGGTTTACAAAACTGTTCTCCAGATAGACACCATCTAAAGTCAGTGCTGCTGTCCATGAGTCCATTTGATTTTTTTTTTTTTGGAGGGGTAACACTTTGAAGTGGAAACAGTTAATGTTTCATCAAAAAACTTGCTCTGTGAAAGACTGGACCTAAAGTTGAAATATCTGGAGCCTGATACAACTGAGATAATGAAGTAGATAGAGACAGAAAAGAAAGAGAGAAAGAGAGGCAGCATCAGTATGGTTGAGAAATACAGATCCTTCACCAAAGACTCATGAATGCTTGGGGAAGCTGAACCTTAGATGCCAAGGTCAGTACCAAATTATTTTCATACTATTAACAGGACGATGATTCTGACAGATTCATTCTGGCATGCGAAAGGGTGTGCAATCAATACCAAAATTACTATCAGCATCGGTTGAAGTTTTCAGCTTCTCATTTCATAGGTAAAACAATACCTGCTGCCTCAAAGTTAAATTATGTTTATTGTTTGAATTATGATAAACGTAAACATTGCTTATTTGAATGTTTAAATTCCTAAGGCATTTAGAAAGAAATTCAGAAAGCACAGGAGAAAGGCAGGTAACAATGTAAGCAATTATATTGTAGAAATAAGTATTTACTCTCATATGTGGATGAGTGATTGCAAAATCACTACATTTAAAAAGCTAGCAGACGTTTTAGTGAGAGAGCAAGAAGTCAGTATTCTGTCCCGGGACATAAGAATCTGATTGGCAGAGTAACACTGCTGAACAAATGGGAGGAATGGGGACCAACATCTAGCAAAGAGGTAATAACTGCACAAGAAGGGGGCACCCAGAACAACTACACATTGATATAAGAGTACCCATTGAGGTCTCCTTAGCTACCACAGCAGTTTTCACAGGCAAAGGAGGAGCTACCACCTCAAATACATGCCTGAGCCTTAAGGTTACATGTTTTCCATGTAAACAAAAGGGGGCATGTACAATATACCAATGCCCACTGAGACAAAGTAGGGAAGACAAGTAAAAGTAGGTAGGCTGTCTGGAGACAACAACTACAATATGTTGTATACATGTGAGTATATGCAGCTAGGTATGGAGGCAAGCATGTGAGTAAAGCATCAGTGAAGGAGACCCAGCCAGTGTCCAATCCACTGATCGAGGCTGGTGATGTGGCTACTTCAGGAGATGGAAGTAGTTAGTAGCAATGAGCCTGAATCTGAAACACAACTGTTAAAAGGTACAGGGTGTGACACCAGGGAAATACTGCCAGTCCAGCTATCTGGAATTTTGTAAATAATTATATGTCACTTGAAATATTAATATGATTATATAGAAATGTGACACTGCCAGCCCAGCTATCTGGAATTTTGTAAATAATCATATGTCACTTGTGAATATTAATATGATTCATATGTTCTTTTACAAATGCAAGAGAAGTATATGTTGTGTGTATATTAAACTACTGGTGTAGAAGTGTGTGTTGAACTGTATGTTATGTACTGAGCTTCAATAATGTAACCACAGTGTACGCTACTGAAAAGAATAGAAATGTATATAAACTAGCTATAACTTCAGCAAAGGATAGGAGAATGGAATGCAAAACTGAAGGCACATGGGATGAAACTAAGTACAGATAAGATGGTGGTAATGGCAGCAAATTAGGGAAATCAGAGGAAGCTGAGAATAGAAATAGAAGGGAAGACAGTGGACCAGGTAAACAGTTTCAAGTATCTGGGAGGGGTGGTTGAGGAGAAGGGTAGTCTGAATGAAGATGTCAAAGCTAGAATCAGAGGGGCTGCAGCCAACTGGCATAGAGTATCAGGTGTAGTCTATGACAGAAGAATGTCAAAGAAGCTGAAAAGTAAGGTGTACAAGACAGTGGTGCAACCAGTACTACTGTATGATAGAGAAACCTGGGCAGTAAAAGCAGAAGAGTTGAAGAAGCTTGAGGTGATGGAAATGAAGTGCCTAAGAAAGGTGACAGGATGCACACTGTGGGACAGATGAAGAAATGAGGACATAAGAGCAGAAGCTAAAGTAGCTCCAGTTGCAGAAAAGATCAAAGAGAACAGATTACGGGGGTTTGGGGACATGTACAGAAAAGCAGAAGACAATCTGGTGAGGAAGATTTGGGACAGAGAGGAAGAAGGTAACTGGAAGTAAGGATGTTAAGCAAAGAGGTGAATGGATTGTGTGAAAGAAGATCTGCGACAGTCTGCACATCGCACAGCACCATGCACTGCCGTGCAATTGTGCGCCATAGTTGGACAGATAATTTCAACAATATTTCCCTTGGATACAGCTGTAGCACATTAGTGTAGTCCTCATCTTAGTACATCTCCGGTCTAAGAAGTATTGCTAGTGAGCTGTGATCTATTAAACCACCAGCCAAAAACTCCGTCAGAAATACCCATGTACAGAGCACCTCCTAGATCACTCCTGAAAGCACCTCAGTTGTGATAACTGTGATGATGTGAGTTATTGCCAGCTATAACAGGAGATGTAGGGTAGTGGATGTGTAACATATGCCAGCACAGCTAGCTAGAATTTAGTAAGTTTCAGTTCTATGGTAGCACAGTCTCAGTTTACACTATGGTGTTAAGGGGAAGGGGGACTTGGCTAAAGGAATGAGTTTATTGCTTTTATTGCTCTTAACAGAACCACCCTCTGTAACCACTCCCTTGCTCCAAATAACTTGATTATATATAAATGAATGAACGTCTTTATTGCTTTTCATTATACTCAACTGGGATCACATGTTTATTTGTTTCAATAAAGGATATTCCATTTTTAACAACTGTGGACTACCTACTATTTTATTATTTTGTAGTAAGTACTTTAAAGTTCGAATTTTATTAGTGAACTAGGTGCATAACATATTTCAAGTAGTGAATTTCACAGCCTCCACACTGCAAAGTTTCTGCTTGGTTTGTTTAAAAGGTGGGACCGAAGCATGTGTCCAAAGGCCTTTGACACAATCCCACATTCAGGCATTACTGATAAACTTAGCAAACTGAATGTAAACCCATTTCTTGTAAGATGGGTAGCCAACTGGCTGATATATTGGTCACACACTGATCCCACAGACTGCTAGCAGACAGATTTGGCAAAAATTTCACTCACTTATCCCCTCCAAATTTATAAGAAGTCTTTCTCCCAACCCCCTCCTCCTACATATCTGAAGAGCAGGTCACTAAAGCCTTGTCTAAGGCAAAAAACACAGCCTCTATAGCACTAGACAGCATCCCAGGCTGTCTTCTAAACAAACTGAAATGTAAACTAATATCACCATTAAGTACCCTAGTCAATCACAATCTAACTACGGGCTTTGCTCCTGCCGAATGGAGAACAGCAAGAGTTATTCCCCTCACAAAGGTGGCTTAGCAACAGACCCAGGGAATTATAGACCTATAAGCCTGACCAGCCTCATCTGTAAGGCCATGGAACGTATCACTATAGACCTCATAAATAAAGACATAGGTAACCTGCAAACCCTGGATCAGACTCAATTTGACTTTGTCAAGGGTAGATCCTGCCTGTTAAACCTGAGGGATTTCTTTGAAAATGTGACCAGGGTCATTGACAAGGGCAAATCTGTGCACACAGCATACCTTGACTTGGCAAAGGCCTTTGACACAATCCCACATTCAGGCATTACTGATAAACTTAGCAAACTGAATGTAAACTCATTTCTTGTAAGATGGGTTGCCAACTGGCTGATATATTGGTCACACACTATCAAAGTGGGTGACTCCACATCAGCCAGCAGACCTGTCATCAATGAGGTGCCATAAGGGGCAGTGCTAGGCCCCCTGCTGTTTGGTATATACTTCTCAGAAGTTCAGAGCAACACTAAGGGGCTGTGGCTGACCAAGTTTGCAGTTAACTGCAAACTAGGTGCAATTATTGAATCCATAAATTATATCAGTATACTTCAGGAGGGTCTTACAGAGACCAACAACTGGCGTCTTAGTCATGGTCTCAAACTGAATGAAAAAAATGCATCATCATTCCCTTTGGTAAAAACAATCTCCCTTCACACTATCAAATTAACCACAAAACCCTACGTACCTATGAAGCCATAAGAGATCTGGGATCACAAGTAGACTATGACCTTAACTTTGACCACCATGTGTCTACTGCAGTAAGGAAGGCATTCTACATAGCACACTTGATTAGCAAAGGCATTGCCTCTAGAGAAAACAAGGTTATAACCCCTCTATACTCATCACTAACCAGGCCCATAATTGAGTATAACACCTCTTTTGACATGTACCATACAAAGCACCTGCAGCAATTGGAGAGGTTTCTAATTGAGAAAATGAAGGGACTCCAGCATGTGCCTTACACAGACTGACTAAAGTCTTTTGTCACTACACTCAGTATGGTAGAGAGTTCTTAGGGGATACTTATGCCTGGCTTACAGAGCAATCTCCGATCCAAACCTAATGAATTTGCTGCACATCTGTAAATCAAAAGAGACTAGAGATATCCATTCCAGAGACCTAAATATGCCCTGCAACTTGAATAAAACATGCTGGAGGGACAGATTTGTCTCCCAGTGATTGATGTGTCTTTGGAATAGGCTGCTAATTCATGTGAAGCAGAGCACCTCTATGACACTGTTCAAAAGGAACCTGAATGAGTGGATGGGTCACAGTACATTCTTATTGGGGATAGGGCCCACAACCCTCCTGAACATGGGTAGTCATTAATAAATACAGTCCTGGCTACTGACTAGAGTATCCATGGTATTACATTGGGATGAAATGGCTAGGCTTGAAATGACCTCCGGGTCTATAGCCTAGTAACATATTATGATCCTTATGATCCTATATATAAATATATATCTAAACTACTTTTATCCTGCTCATATTCGTTATCACACTGCACTCAACCACCATCATGTCCATCACAACTATTACTTTGATCTTGCTTCTCTCACTTACACTCTCTCTCCTGACAATAATCACAATTTTCTAGGCACCCAACATACCTCCTGCACATACCTGTACAACCAGCGCCCATAATCTACAATTATCAAGTTACTCAGACATCCACCCTAGCTTATTCACAGCTAATACCTCTGTACTATGCAAAGTGAAAATTCTACCTCTCCAAAGACACTCCCCTTATCATACCACCAGCAGCAACTACACCATTTTTAGGAAAAAACTGAGAAGTATAACCTACACAATTTGCCAAAGCACTATTTCCCAGTGTGGTGATGTACAACCCAACCCAGGCCCAGCCCCCCTCAGCTCCAGCAAACCTAGCAAATCTCTTATGCTATCAACCATAAATCTCCAAAGCCTTAGGAACAAGATACCTGAACTCCATGCCTGGATTTCTAAGTACAACCCAGATATTATAGCAGCTACTGAAACCTGGTTGAAATCATATATAAAAGACACTGAATTTCTCCCCCCCCCAAGATACTCATGCCTGAGAGTTGATCGACCCAACAAGAGAGGAGGAGGAGGAGTAGCAATACTTTTCCCTAGCAATTACACATTAATCCCCTACTCAAAACCAACACCCAACTTCTCCCCAGCCAAAATACAAATCTCTGTATTAAAACTTAACAACCATCAAAACATTTGCATAATTGCTCTTTATATTCCCCCAGGAAACAACATACCAATATTAGAAAACATACTTGCCTGGACTTCCCAAAATATAGATAATGAAACTATCATTCTAGGTGATGTAAATATCGATTGGCTAGATATAGGCCACAACAACCCCTCAAAAAACATAAATCTTTACAACTTCTTCCAACTAATTGAAGACATCACTAGACCTCACAAAAATTACAACTGGAGGTTCCACAATAGACTGGATATTAGTGTCCCATCCTTTCAATGTCATCAGTGCAGGCATACTACCTAATACCATTAGTGACCACCACCTAGCATATATCATATGCAAAACTACTCCAACCACAGGCCAGCACCAATACAAATCTACCAGAAATTTTACTAAGTTCCAATCATCCATATTTAATGAAACCTTAGCTAAAGTAAACTGGAAACCCCTCAAATCCCTACCACTTAATGAGGCTGTTGAATTCTTTAACTCAACATTTCTAGACATCCTAAATAGGCAAGCACCCACCCGCCAAAAAAGAATAAAATGTAACCATGCATGCTGGCTCTCAAAATCCACCAAAGAAGTAATGTCCACAAGGGATAAAATCTGGAAATCATGGCAGAAAAACAAAGACCCCTCAACTCTACTACATTACAAGCAACTCCGTAACCAGGCAAAACGTCTAATAACCACTGATAAAAAGACCACTACTTCCACCTACAAAGCCAACATAAAAATAATCCCCAAAAATTCTGGTCTTCCATCAGCCAACTATTACACCCAAGCTCTCAAAGCAATCCATCCCCTGACCCACAAAAAACTCCCACTGAACTTGCTACCCTCTTCAATTCCTACTTCATTGACATCATAGCTAACCTAACCGCCACCTTTCCTACAGTTAACAGCACCACCATCAAGACAGCTGATGACCAAATCATCCCAGAAAACAAGTCTACCCTTAATCCTAATCTAAAATTCTCCCCCATACCCACCAGCACAATAAAAAAACTATTACTTAAGCTAAAACCCTGTACTCTGCCCCCCCCCGACAATCTACCCCCACACTTCCTGTAGCTAGCAGCAAACTCTATAGCTTATCCCATCAGCATACTCATTAACAGATCAATTCAAAAATCCATTGTTCCAGACATCTGGAAAAAAGCATTCATTCTTCCCTTACACAAAGGTGGCACCAACACAGACACCACAAACATTCGACCCATAGCAATGCTCTCACCCCTCTCTAAAATACTGGAAAAATGCATCCATGCCCAACTCCTCAACCACCTGCATGAAAATCAAATTTTATCACCCACTCAGCATGATTTCAGACCAGGACACAGCACCACTACCCCCTCCTATCCTTCCTTGATACAGTTAACTGGGCACGGAATTCTGGTAAAATAATTGCTTCACTTTTCCTTGACCTCTCCAAAGCTTTTGATACCATTTCCCACACTATACTACTCTCTAAACTATCCACCCTCCACATTTCTCCCCCTATCCTACAATGGTACAACAGCTATCTCTCCAATAGGCAGCAATCCACCAAATGGCAACAGTCTTACTCTCCCTTCCTCAGTACTTCCACAGGGGTACCCCAAGGCTCTATACTTGGTCCTCTCTTATTTAGCATCTTTACTAACAACTTTCACACCACTCTTCCACAATGCTCAGTAATCCAGTATGCCGATGACTCTACAATAATATGCACTGCAAATTCCAGCTCTGAACTCCAGCAAATTACCCAGAATGCCCTCACATCTACTGAATCTTGGATGCTTAAGAATCATCTTGCCCTAAATCCAAAAAAAAACTAAACTAGTAATTTTTACTCATAGGAAAACCACTCCATTTGATAAAAAACTCTTCACTATACAAGCCCAAGACAATACCACTATAGAAGTTGTCCCACACACTAAATTACTAGGCATTATTATAGATGAAAACCTTAACTTTGAACTACACATAAACAATAACATCAAAAAAACACACCAAAAGCTTGGTATGCTCTACAGGCACCAACACTTTCCTAGTCTCTCAACTAGACAAACCCTTGCAACTACCTTTTTTTACCCTCTCTCCTTTATGGTGCCCCTCTCCTCACCAATATGCAAAATTCTACAAAATCCAAACTTGCTATGTGTTACAACAGAATAGCAAAATCTGCCACCATCGCCACATTCTCATCCCACCACTGTAAGCCACTGAAACAATTAGGGTGGCTGGAACTCCCCCACCATCTCTCATTCACCCAACTAACTACTGTGCACAAAATAATCTACAGACCCACAGACTGTCCTGCTCTCTCAACTCTACTTGCCAAATACAATTCCAGCAGGCATCTAAGATCTGAAAATCATCTACTTCTAAAAGTAGATAAGCCCACTTTACCTGCTGGTCAACTCCTCTATGCCTTCACCGTTGCCAGACTATGGAACTCACTTCCGCCTTCTATAAGAAACACAGGCAGCACCACCAACTTCAAACAAATGCTAAAAAATCATCTCAACTCTTCCTAGCTATGTTCCTGCTCTATAACCTAACCTCTTCACTCTCCTTAAATGATTACTAAACTCCTATGTCTTTTGCTACTAGTGAGTGATGATATTTTCTCCATATTTATTTTTATCTTCACTTGTTGATACTGGTACAATAATACTGATTTCTGTTTATACCAATCTGATTGAATTAACTGAATTCTGCTTTAATGTATATTTTCTGTATATATTGCTGTAATCAAGCAAACTAGATTCCTGCTTTTATGTATATATTTTGTATATGTTACTATATTTACTATCTGTAACACTGTTTCTGCTTCTGTACTAATTAATGTTTATATTTTTTGTGTATCTCATTGGAGCTTTTCTCCCCGGGCCTCCACTGAAAATGGGCTCTTTTAGGCCCAGTGGACTTATCTCGGTAAACAAATGCAATAAATAAATAAATAAATATATCTGTGCAAATGTATGTTTTAATAGTATAAGCTGGAACATAAAGAATTAACTTGCAAAACTCTAAGAAAATAAGTTGGAATCAAAGTGTTTTATGACTGTGTGTTTATCTCTCAATTTCAGTGAAGGAGACAGGATGTCTAGAGCTAGAAGTTTATTTTTATTGTCTTAAAACAGAAATAATTACTAGGTTTAAAATGTAAAGTGTTTTTATTGCTCTGTGACTTCCTAGCAGCTGCACATCTGAGATATAACTATTTGTAACACACAGGTGTTAGTATCTGGTTAGCCTGGGAACTTAAGGCAAGTGACAAAAAGTGATGCAATCCAGGCTAACCCAGCAGTAATATGTGATATTAATTTAAGAATTAATTAAAATAAGACTTAGGTATAGTATTTATTTTAAAGATAGATAAGAATATAGTAAAGATTAGTTTAGATGTTTTCTGTACTCATTTAAGACTGTCTTGCAATGTTATTTTAAAATATTTCTTGTGATTCTGAACTCTGTAGTTACTGTATAATGCAAAGTAGATATGCTGCTAGTACCCCAAGCAAACGTTCCTTTTCCAGAGTCACAAAAATAATGTAAAGGTCCAAAAACAAATGGAAATGGAATGAAGCAGGAACGAAAAATATATATAAAATCACCGAATTTATTATCAAAGAAACATAGGGAAATTGTATATACAAAGATTAGCGCTTTCGCTACAAGAGCTTCTTCAGATCATTAACAACTCATCATATAATCCCCTAAATATATATAATTATTCAAACCAAACCAACCTATCACATTCACAAAATAATTGAGCCTTAAAGCACTACTACTTGCTTACTAACCTATGTTATAATACACTAAAACATTAAAAACATCCAACTATTAAAAAACATAAAAACATAAAAATCTCATATCATGCATAATAATGTGACATAAATATAATGAATACTATTCATAAAAATAAAAAATGTATATATGAGAAATGTGAACAGGGAGAAAATATATATAAGCAGAGAGCACATAAATACTAGAGAGCACATAAAACATCTAAGGACCTGAATATTCATAGTTCATCTGATATTCCTACGTTTCCTTAACATGGGCTTAATTGAAGCCCTTTCATTGAGTCCTGAGCCACTGTCAGCCCTCAACCTAATTATCCAATAACTCTCTTTGCACTCAGTGTGATTCCTGACATCACCTTCAAGTGCAGTCGGGGCTATAACTTCTAAAACTCTAAACAAAAACCTAGGTGTATCCCCATGTAATGTCACATGCTTGGCCAAGGCATTGTGTGCCGATCCTTTCCTGATGTGGTAAATATGTTCTCGTATCCTATCCCTGAAGGGACGGTTAGTTTTGACCACATAGAAGGAGGAGCAGGTCTGACAAACTGCTAGATACACCAAATTAGAAGTCATACAGTTGGCACTAACATTTGTCCTGAACTCAGTATTTAAATCTGGATGAAGGAACGTGGTATCATTATCTATGTATGAGCAAAAATTACAATGGCCACATGGCCTAGTGTTCCCACTCTCTACCTCATTTTCCACAAACTTAGGATAGCAAAGCATCCTTTTTAGATTATTTTTATTTTTAAATAAAAATGAGGTCTATTCATCAGATCATGTTGATGTTAGGGACATTGTTACCAAATATTGGTCTATTTTACAGGTGGATAGTGATTTAAGTAATATAGTTGGAGAACAACCTCATTTTTTATTTAAAAATAAAAATAATCTAAAAAGGATGCTTTGCTATCCTAAGTTTGTGGAAAATAAGGTAGAGAGTGGGAACACTAGGCCATGTGGCCATTGTAATTTTTGCTCATACATAGATAATGATACCACATTCCTTCATCCAGATTTAAATACTGAGTTCAGGACAAATGTTAATGCCAACTGTATGACTTCTAATTTGGTGTACCTAGCGGTTTGTCAGACCTGCTCCTCCTTCTATGTGGGCAAAACTAACCATCCCTTCAGTGATAGGATACAAGAACATATTTACCACATCAGGAAAGGATCGGCACACAATGCCTTGGCCAAGCATGTGACATTACATGGGGATACACATGGGTTTTTGTTTAGAGTTTTAGAAGTTATAACCCCGACTGCACTTGAAGGTGATGTCAGGAATCACAATGAGTGCAAAGAGAGTTATTGGATAATTAGGTTGAGGGCTGACAGTGGCTCAGGACTCAATGAAAGGGCTTCGATTAAGCCCTTGTTAAGGAAACGTAGGAATATCAGATGAACTATGAATATTCAGGTCCTTAGATGTTTTATGTGCTGTCTAGAATTTATGTGCTGTCTGCTTATATATATTTTCTCCCTGTTCACATTTCTCATATATACATTTTTTATTTTTATGAATAGTATTCATTATATTTATGTCACATTATTATGTATGATATGAGATTTTTATGTTTTTATGTTTTTTAATAGTTGGATGTTTTTAATGTTTTAGTGTATTATAACATAGGTTAGTAAGCAAGTAGTAGTGCTTTAAGGCTCAATTATTTTGTGAATGTGATAGGTTGGTTTGATTTGAATAATTATATATATTTAGGGGAGTATATGATGAGTTGTTAATGATCTGAAGAAGCTCTTGTAGCGAAAGCGCTAATCTTTGAATATACAATTTCCCTATGTTTCTTTGATAATAAATTCAGTGATTTTATATATATTTTTCGTTCCTGCTTCGTTCCGTTTCCATTTGTTTTTGGACCTCTGTAGTTACTGTGTTGTTTGAGTATTGTCTTGTTCTTTTATTATTTATTGTTACATATATTTAAACCTTTTAATTATGGCTGGTTTGTTTAGAGATGTTTAAGCTCTTAAAGTACTTGCATATGTATTTGGTGACACTGTGCAGGCCACTCTTAAATAGCCTTGCAAGTCTTGGTCACACTTACCATTTTGATAATAGTAACATTACACAGTAGGATTGGTCACCCTTTGTAAGGGCCTTAAAGCAGTTGATAAGTAGTGGCTGGTGGCAGCTGGTGCTACCTTATAGTCTGGGCAGAAGGAGGCATAGCTAGTAAACCTCTGCCAACCTTTCCCAGGTGTGTGTTTGTGCTTGTGTATAAATCACATCTCAAAGTGTGTGTGTGTGTGTGTGTGTGTGTGTGTGTGTGTGTGTGTGTGTGTGTGTGTGTGTGTGTGTGTGTGTGTCAGCTACTTGGGCAGGGACAAGAAACAATGGTTGGACAGAGAGGGCAAGGGATGTTTTGGCTTGGCCACTCAACTGAGATCTTAACCCTATAGCTGTGCCAGTGGGGAGTCTTATTTGGGATCTGAAGAAAGAGGTATAAACCAGCCCCAGACTGACTGTGATCTCTGTGTGCTCTTAAGGGAAATTGTAGTGTGTACTTATCATCCTCCCAATATGCACATACTTCACTGGTGCTAGTGGTGAGGATTGAGGGTCCTTGATTACTGGGCCAGTGCAGGGGCATCATATATTAATTGATTGGCAGTGGTGGGATATCCACATCACATGATAATTGGTTGACAGTGGTGGGGTAGTCACATCACATATTAATTGGCTTGTAGTGATGTGGATATTGAATTCCTGTAACCTGTGTACAGTGGTCACTGAAGGTGTTTTTACTCTCAGTCAGCCTTGATGTGAACATTCAGAGGTAATAACACAATTGTTTTATACTTTTTTTGTTAGCTTAGTTAGTCAGGGAGAGCAGGGAAGCATGTCAGCAGAGGCGTATGGCAATCTGATAAGGAGCCAGTTGGCTAAGATGTGCCAGGCTAAAGGACTGGTACATGAAAACCTGACTAAAGCAGACATGGTTGCAGCTTTAGCCACAGTTGCTTCACAGAATAGTAACCAGAAGGACAATCAGACTGGCTGTGGAGATGTACAACTCTCAGAAAATTGACAGCTTAACCTTTCCACGGAGGACCTAAAAAATCTCTCTGGAGTTAAAAAAACTTGAGTTGGAGGCCACGCATTTGAAAACAGAAGCAGCAGAGAGGCTGAGACATCTGGAGGCTGAGGAGAATGAGAAGCAGAGGCAACATGAAAAGGATATGCTTACTCTTCACCAGAGTCATGGAGATAATGGGGAAGGGAGTAACCAAACCCCAGAAGTATCAAAGGTCAGTAAATTTCTTCCACAATTTACAGAGGTGATAATTTTGACAGTTTCATTCACATGTTTGAAAGGGTATATAAACAGCATAATGTTAACCAAGGGCTCTGGGTATGGTTCCTGACCCCCTTACACCATGGTAAAGCTGTAAGCGTTATCTCCAAATTGTCTGATACTGATTGTTTAAATTATAATATTGTAAAAAACTGTTTGCTAGAATTTTTTAAGTTAACACCTGAAGCTTATAGAAAAAAGTTTCGTAAGCATAGACTCAAGGCAGATAAAAGTGTGTGTGAATATGTTGCTAAACTAAGCATTTATTTTCATAGGTGGGTGAGTGGATGTCAGGTCACCACTTTTGAAGGGCTGGCAGACCTTTTGGTGAGGGAATAAGCCCTTAGCACTTTGTCTGAGGACATGAGAATCTGGTTAGCAGATAAAGGGCAATGCAATACTGTAGATGAGTTGGGAAAGAAGGGAGACATACACCTAGCAAGCAGGGCATCACTGCATAGGAAAGGGACACCCAGTGCTGTTCATGGGTCTAAGGGAACCCATGGCGGGCAGCCCAGACTGCCCCAACAGAGTCCGCCAGGGGAAGCCACTAGTCCAGGTACACATCCAGGACCAAGGGTTAAATGTTTTAAATGCAACCAGTGGGGCCATGTAAGCCGGTAAGTGGGAATGACAAAATGCCAACAGTAGGTTGTCTCGAGACAACAAGGGTACCAAACTACCACCTTGCAGATGTCCTGATAGGGAATGACTTTGATAATGCAGTACAGTGTGTTCATGCAGTTACAAACAGTCAGGCCTGGAGACAAGCATGTGGGTCTGGTAGCCTGGGGGAGACTCAGGCAGACCAAACATTTGGAACCTGGACTGGTGAGGTCGCTACGTCAGGGAAAGAGCTACCCTGTAGCAGTGAGACTGAAGGTGAGCCACAGCTGCTTCTGGGTAGTGATGTTCCCTTGGACAAAGTGACTGCAATGACAGAGGTGAGTAGTAATTCCCAGGCTGAACGTGAGGCACTGCTGTCAGAGGATACCAGAATTCCTGTGGAAGGGGAGCTGGGAAGGGTTACAAAGAGAGAGTTGAGACAGGCTCAGCTCTCAGACCCTACATTACAAGGCCTGAGGGAGGTAGCTAGTGAGGAACCTGATTCTCAAGGGAAAGGGGAATCTGTATACTGGGACAAAGGTTTACTGTATACAGAGTGGACCCCTGAGGGAGGGCTAGTGGGTGAGAGAATACAGGAGTTGGTAGTGCCCGGACCCTACCATTTGTCACTTCTAGCCATAGTCCATGATATTCCCTTTGCTGGTCATATGGGCATAAAATGTATCAAGAGATATATTATGTATAACTTCTATTGCCCTGGAATTTCCAGAGATGTAACAGGGTACTGCAGGACCTGTGAGCAGTGCCAAAGGGTAGGCAAGGCAGGAGACAAGGTGAAAGCACCTTTGATGCCTTTGCCTATGATTGAGGAGTCATTTCAGAGGGTAGCTATGGATATTTTGGAGCCTTTAAGTACCCCTAGTTCCACAGGGAAAAAGTATATCCTAGTGGTAGTAGATTATGCTACCAGATACCCTGAGGCAGTGGCACTGTCCTCCATGCAGGCAGAAAAGGTGGCAAATGCTTTGTTAGAGATTTTCAGCAGGGTAGGTTTCCCAAACAAACTACTGACTGACAGAGGTGCCAATTTCATGTCATACCTGCTGGCTTGTCTGTGGAAGTACTGTGGAGTGGAAGCACCTAAAGATCACCACTTACCATCTCCAGACTAATGGACTTGTTGAGAGGTTAAACTGTATACTCTACACCCAATATGATTCTATGGGTATTTGCAGAGGACTGGGACAAATATTTGCCCCATCTGTTGTTTGCTTACAGAGAGGTTCCCCAGGAATCCACAGGTTTTTCACCCTTTGAGTTGCTGTATGGGCATAGGGTGAGGGGACCTCTAGACTTGATTTGAGATGAGTGGGAGGGTGAGTGTGAATCCCACAAGGAGTCTGTTGTGGTATATGTCCTAAACCTCAGGACAAGGCTCAGGGAACTCATGGGTTTGGCCCAGGAGAACATGGCAGAAGCCCAACAGCAGAAAAAGGTCTGGTATGACAGGAATGCTCGAGCTGGAGAGTATGCTGTAGGGTATCAGATAATGGTTCTCATTCCTGTCAGACACAACAAGCTGCAGGCAGCTTGGGAGGGACCCTACATAGTGGTAAGGAAGGTCAGTGATGTTAACTACATGGTAGAACTGCTAGGCGGGAGGCAGGGGCACAAACTGTAGCATGTTAAGCTGATGAAATCTTACCATGACAGGGAGGCCCCTGTGCTAAGTATTTGCAGTGCAAGGCAGGAGGAGTCTGAAGGGGATCTATGGCAACAGGGAGCCAGCCAAGAAAATCCCAAATTACTATGGTGGAGCCTAGGGTTGCAGGTATATGATGGGAAAGTGCAGCACAGCACAGTACTGGGGTCAAGCAATGCCAAGGCACCTGGAATCGCAAGACAGGGAATGGGGTAAGTGTTCCCAGATAGGCTCAGCCCTCTCAAGCAATGTTTCTCAAGGGTCACTTGAAAAACTAGCTTGAGTTTTCAGGGAGGGGAGAAATATGACTCCAGGGAAATACTGCCAGTCCAGCTATTTGGAATTTTGTAAATAATCATATGTAATTTGCGAATATTAATATGATTCATATCCTTGTATTGCAAATCCAAGATAACTGTATGTTATGTGTATATTAAGCTACTGGTGTAGAAGTGTGTGTTGAATTGTATGTTACATACCAAGCACAGTGTACCCTACTGGAAAAGAACAGAAGAAACATATCTGTGCAAATGTATGTTTTAATAGTAGAAGCTGGAACATACAGAGTTAACTTGCAAAACTCTAAGAAAATAAGTTTGAATCAAAGTGTTTTACGACTGTGTGTTTATCTCTCAGTTTAAGTTAAGGAGACAGGATGTCTGGAGGTAGAAGTTTCTTTCTATTGTCTTGAAACAGAAATAATTACTAGGTTTAAAATGCAAAGTGTTTTATTGCTCTGTGATTTCCTAGCAGCTGCACATCTGAGAGATAACTATTTGTAATACAGAGGTGTTAGTATCTGATTAGCCTGGGAACTGAAGGTAAGTGACAAAAAGTGATGCAATCCAGGCTAACCCAGCAGTAATATGTGAGGAAGAGGGTGCATTTTGTATCTTGTCTTGGACCTAGAAACATTCACTCAGCACTTCTGCCTGTGTGTTGCTCTGTAAGCAAGATTTAGTTATAGCATTTCTTTTGGAGATAGATAGGAATATAGTAAATATTAGTTTATATGTTTTCTGTATTTATTTGAGACTGTCCTGCAATGTTGTTTTAAAATAGTTCATGTGATTCTGAACTCTGTAGTTACTGTATTTTTTTGAGTATTGTTGTGTTCTTTTATTATTTATTATTAAATATATTTAAACCTTTTAATTGTGGCTTGTTTAATTAGAGATATTTAAGCTCTTAGGGTACTTGCATATGTATTTGGTGACACTGTACAGGCCACTCCTAAATAGCCTTGCAAGTCTTGGTCACACTTACCATTTTGATCATAGTAACATTACACAATAGGATTGGTCACCCTTTGTAAGGGCCTTAAAATAGTTGATAAGTAGTGGCTGGTGGCAGCTGGTACTACCTTATAGTCTGGGCAGAAGGGGGCATAGCTAGTAAACCTCTGCCAGCCTTTCTCAGGTGTGTTTTTGTGCTTGTGTATAAATCAAATCTCAAATTGTGTTTAAGTGTGTGTGTGTGTGTGTGTGTGTGTGTGTGTGTGTGTGTGTGTGTGTGTGTGTGTGTGTGTGAGTGAGCTACTTGGGCAGGGACATGGAGCACTGGTTGGACAGAGACGGTGCTGGAGGTTTTGGCTTGGCCACTCAACTGAGATCTTAACCCTATAACTGTGCCAGTGGGGGTCTTACTGGGGATCTGGAGAAAGAGGGAGAAACCAGCTTCAGATTGACTGTGACCTCTGTGTGCTCTTAAGAAAGATTGTACTTTACTGTGTGTGTACTTATCATCCTCCCAATGTGTATATCCCTCACTGGTGCTAGTGGTGAGGATTGAGGCTCTTTGACTATTTGGCCAGTGCAGGGGCATCCTGCTGGGCTTCCCTTGTAAGGGGTCACTTCAGGCTGAAGGTTAGATGGTAGAAGCAAGTCTAAACTGGAGATATAACTCTCAGAAGATACCAGGTTTCCTTTGGAGGGGAAGCTGGGGAGTGTCACAAAACAATACTTAATTGGACTTCAGGAAGGCCAACAAGGAGATTCCTGATCCTCAAGGACAGTGGGAATTTATACAATGGGATAAATGTGTATTATAGAATGACTGGACTCCTGAATTAGGGCTAGAGAGAGAGAAAAGTGATACAGCAGCTGATACTACTAAGGGCTTAGCAATGGGCACTTCTGGCCATGGCCTACAATATTTCTGTTTCAGGCTGCATGGCCATAAAGACTAAATACAAAGGGCTCATGTAGAACTTCTATTGGCCAGGTATTGCAAAATATGTGAAGGAGTACTTTATGACATGGCAACAGTGCCAGAAAGTTGCCAAGGCAGGAGATAAAGCTAAAGCTGCTTTGATTAACTTTCTTGGGTGGCGAAAGCCAGGGAACTTTTTTGGCTAGGCCTATATAGGCCCCAGGGCTGATAGCCTACTACCTACCTATGAACCTATGATGGATTAGTCTGTTATTGAGAAACCATTTCAGAGAGTAGCTATGGACATTGTGGGGTCTGTAAGTACCCCATGTTCCTCAGGTAACAGGTATATCCTGGTAGTGGTGGACTATACTACTATATTGCCTGAGTGATTCTGTCCTCTACTGAGACAGGGAAGGTGGCAGATTTTCTGTTTGAAATTTGCAGCTGGGGAGATCTCCCAAGAGAAATACTAACAGATAGGAAAGCCAGTTTTATGTTAGACCTGCTGACCTGTTTGTGGAAGTTTTATGGGATAAAGCATTTAAAGACTACCCTGTACAATCCACAGACCAATGGTCTGGTGGAGAAGTTGAACTCCACAGTAAAGACCATGCTAGTAGCATTTGCATACTATTTGAAGTATCATTCGAATTTCCATACAGAGAAGTGCCCCTAGAATCCACATGATTTTCAACATTTGAGCAGGACTGTGTGGGGGGGGGGCTCTTGAATTTAAGTCATAATGAATGGGAGGGTGACTGCTATTCTCACAAGGCATTTGTGATGGAATATGTTATAGTCTTCAGGGCCAGACTTAGCAGGTTCATGAGGGTGGGAAAAGGGCACTTAGCACAAGCATAAAAGTATCAAAATCTCTGGAATGACCAGATAGCCATAATCAAAGAATTTTCTACTGAGCAGGAAGTGATAGAGATTATTCCTGTTAGACACAATAAACTGTAGAAAGCACAATGGGGTTTTTTCACTCTTGTGAGAAAAGTTAGTGATGTTAACTACATGACAGAGGACACAGAAGGACAAACTCTACCATATCAGTATGATGAAGCCCTCCCATGATAGAGAGACACTGGTACCCAGCATCTATAGAAGGTTACAGGAAGAGTCAGAGGGGGAACTTGTGGTTGGCCTACTCACTGAGGTTCAGTCACATACCTCAGTGGATAAAATAGCCCTTTCTCAGCTATTTCCTACAAGCCTCAGGAGACCCAGGCAGTACTACAGGAGTCTGGGGAAATGCTTACTGGCAGGCCAGTTGTATCTACCTGGTGAAGCACCATGTAGATACAGGCCCCCGGCTGTCCATTAAAAATGCCTTCTATAGGCTACCTGAGTGGATTAAGTAAACCTAGATAGATGAACTGTGGAAGGTGTTCTAACTATGTAGACTATAGGAAAATCAATAGCCATACAGAGTCAAATGCTTTCCTCATGCTCAGGACAGAAGCAGCCTTGGAGCAACTAAGAGGGGTTAAACAACTAAGGATCACTGACCTAATCTAGGGTTACTGGCAGGTACCCTTGACACATGTACTGAAGGAGATTTTAGCTTATGTGAGCACTTTTGAGTTGCATGAGTCCTCTATGATGCCCTTGGTATGAAGATCACACCAACCACCTTCCAGAGGTTGGCAGGTTGCATCCTAGTGAGAACCTGAGAGTATACTACTCCTCTTCATTTGTATGATATTGTAATCTACAGCGAGTACTATAAAATCTAATGTATTTAAACTAAAATATGTCAGTTAATTTGTAATATATACATATAGATATATATATATATATATATATATATATATATATATATATATATATATATATATATATGTAGATCTATGTTGATCCATCGAAATTACGTTTCATCGAAACGTAAACCGTCAAACTCACTTTCGCGAAAGTGCACTTTGTCAAAAATGCACTTTTGTGAAACACAAAATAATGAAAAAAAACACAAAAAAAAAATAAAAAACAAAAGACTAAATCACATTTATGCAGGGGGGGCAAGACCCCTGCACCAGACCCCCTACTTAAATATTTAAAAGTTTATATCT